>NC_079534.1:5620571-5737395 GCF_003711565.1 Takifugu flavidus | reverse complement strand
TGCCTCACCTGCTGACTTTCCTCTGCACTTTATTGGGCGGTCAGCAAAAGACATTGGGCCAGATTCACGAAGCGTTCTTACGAACAAATTTGTTCTTAAGTCCCACTTACGAACAGTTGACGAAGATTGTGGCATTCACCAATTTCTTCTTATCCTGGATTTAGTCGTAGGTAAGAACAAATCCTACGAACACTCAGGAGTACTCTTGCGCACATTTCAGTGCCGACATGTTGGCATGGTTGGGTTTTCTTCTCTTGTGCAGTTCAATAAAATTCAATATTACAATGATAATTCTGTCATATTTATTTATTTATTTATTTCCTATTTTTGGTGATTTACGGAGAATTTTAAAATTACGTAAATGTGCCAATGACTTAACATTAATCAACCAAATTGGAAACCATGCCAAAACTGTCTTTTTATTTGATTTTATCTTGATTTATTTTATTAGGGGATCGAGGATATGCCCTGGTTGTTGACACCACTGACCAACCCTCAGACTCCACAGGAGTTTTATTCAATCAGATGCATGCGCGCAGTCGCTCCACCATTGAACGCACCATCGGCATGTTAAAGGGCCCCTGGATGTGTTTGGACACAGAGCCACGACCCCGTGAGGATGTGCGTCCTGACGCAATGATGGGGCCAGACTGCAGGCACGCGGTTCACGTTCGAGCGCGATTAATTGCCCGTTTGTGAATAAAATGCATTATTGTCACAATCCGAGCACAGCTTTTACACGTTTATTTTTTTTTACATTTTTTTTTTACATTCTCGTTGATTTCTTTAAGCGTGTTGGCTATAGTCATCAGGGTTGAGGCAATTTTATCAAGCGTGTTAGCCATCCTTTCTTGATTGTTCAACACGGCGTCAGAAATCAGGCGTGGAGAGGCAAGCTTTGGGCATTTCGCTTTGGGCATTTCGCTTTGGGCATTTTGCTGCTTTCTGCTCTGTCTACAGGGTCCTGCTGCAGTTCCTTTTATGGGCATTAGTGGGCGGTGACTTATGCTAATCGTATGTTAATTAGACTCACCTGGCACGCGCTTTCAACTTACGAACAGATGGCATTCATCAATCTAAGAACACAGCTGCGAACAATTCTGGGGCTTACGAACGCGTTGATGAATCCGACGTAGGGTTTTCTTAAAAAACTTCTTAAGGACAACTTAAGAAAGAATCTAAGAAGATTCGTAAGAACATATTGGTGAATCGGGCCCATTGTTACGATATGGATTTTGGACAGGACCCGAGAGCAGACCAGAGCACGGTGGTAAGAAGGTCCAAATGAGTTTTATTTCGGGGGGCAACACAAGACAAACAGTCCTGGACTGCGGGTAACTCTCCTGAAAGTCCACCAGCGCTTTTTAAAAACGGAATTCTTCATCTATGGAGGGAGTAGACGGCAGATGTTTCCACAGATGCTCTTCACCAGTGGTCAGTGAGTGATGCAGCAGATGAGCGGGAGTTGACTGGCTTCAACCAGCTACTGACTCAATGTCTCCAGCCCATAGTGTGGATTCTCTACGAGAGCAGACAGCAGCTTCACTCCTGAATCCTGCAGCTGGTTCCAACTCAGGTCCAGTTCTCTGAGATGGGAGGGATTGGACCTCAGTGCCGAGGCCAGAGAGTCACAGCTGATCTTTGATAAACTGCAGTAACTTAATCTAAATAAAGAAGGGAAACTTTTATAAGGTTATAAGTGAAACCAGTATTAATCTGAAAGGTTAATCAAAGGCATGATCTGTAAATATTTAATTTAGTTACAGGTTAAAAAATGATAGTAATATGTAATGACCACAATTCCAACCTCTCAGGTTTGCACTGTTCCAAAGGAGAATATATATTGTTCTGGCCCTCACTCTTCCCAGGTTCTCCCCACCTCTCTCCCTCCCATCTCATCATGGAGATCCATCTCACCTGTGGCTCATCTTTAAAGGCACAACCTGTCTTAGATGACTTCCTGTCTCCCTCACCATCTCCCTCCTCGTTGGCTGGTGTCTACCAGGCACCCTCACCTAGTTTTGTCTAATTTTGGTTACCATCTGTCGGCTTTTTCATTGTCCTTAAATCAATTTATCATGAATAAGTGGTCCCCGTGTGGCCCTCCCTCCTGAAGGAACTGGGCACAACACACACACTCAGAAAGTGTGAGGACCCTCGGATGGAATAATGGACATTTTTGAGAATGGTGTTTACCTCAGAGTTTCCAGTCGGCAGTTTGGAAGGTGGAGAAAACCACAGAGCAGCTTCACTCCTGAATCCTTCAGCTGGTTCGCACCCAGGTCCAGTTCTCTGAGATGGGAGGGATTGGACCTCAGCGCCGAGGCCAGAGAGTCACAGCTGATCTCTGATAACCTGCAGTCAATCAATCTGAAAAATGCAGGATGAGGTTATACGGTGCAGGTCTGCATGTTATCTGCGTCAGTACTAAACCTACGTTAGTTCTTAGTTGGGTCAGACCTGAATTCACGATATTCCAAGGAATTTTTTTAATGTGGTGCATCACAGCAGTGTTGAGAACAGCCTCACTTCACCATCTTAGCAGCTGGTATATAGGTAGAAAAATGAAGACTGACCTGAGCCTCTCCAGTTTACAGTTTGGACTCTCCAGTCCAGAACAGAGCCGCTTCACTCCTGAATCCTGCAACTTGTTGTCGCTCAGGTCCAGAACCCTCAGATGGGAGAGGTTGGACTTCAGAGCTGAGGCCACAGAATCACAGCTGGTCTCGGATAAACTGCAGCCACTTAGGCTAAAATAACAATTATTTTGAGAGAAGATAAATAAAAATCAACATGTACCAGAGCAAAACACAGCTTACAAGCAACAAACCTCTGGTCCTGCACCGGCTTATCTGCCGTATGTTCCTATTTTGGGTTCTTTCAGGGCGGTTGGACAAGATCTCCAGCGTATGTAAAGTGTGTGTAGGTCAAAATACCTTCCAAGTTTGTGAGACCACATTTCTCAATAGCACTCAACTCTTGTCAGGAGTTGGGACAAAGCGACCCACTCCTGACAGCTTGTGGGCGATGCTGCAGCGACCCTGCAATCCCTACACTCTC
Organism: Takifugu flavidus; assembly: GCF_003711565.1. NCBI lineage: Eukaryota > Metazoa > Chordata > Actinopteri > Tetraodontiformes > Tetraodontidae > Takifugu > Takifugu flavidus. The sequence continues at coordinate 5,734,335 of NC_079534.1, read as the reverse complement.
TGGTGAAACCAAATCAAAGGTTTTAGACACTGCTGGATGCTGGAAGGGTGGCTATAGTCTGGACGCATCGTTCCCCTGACTGCACATTTCTCCAACAATGATTGGCAGCTGGTGTCACTTGTTCTCCAGATGAGAGAAGGAAAGAGAGCCCCCCCACAGTGTGTTTGATTGCCCCACTGCGAGCTCAATGCTGCCAGAAAACATTGCAGGAGCATCAATTCCCCTCAGGGCATCAACAAGGAGCTCAGGAAAAGGTGCAGCTGCCACCTACTAGAGACAAGCACACTGAGCTGAGATTCAAAGCCCTCTCCTCCCAAGAGAAGAGCTTGTTTGTTGGAGGCTCTTCTGGGCGATACCTGGTGCCACAGCTCCAGCTCAGCCCGTCTCTGGAGCTGAGGTGGAGCTTAGCAAGTTTCATGGTTCTCCACCACTTCCTCTCGCTGAGGACCTTCTCAGCTGGTGGTTTCTGCTCCACCTTCCAAGTTGAGCAGGTGATACTTCTGCATTCCTGCCACCAGTGTCTCTGCAGAAAGACTCTTCTCTACTGTTTTATATTATATTGTATAAAATTAGGATTTTTGGCTGATCTCTTAGATGTTGTTGACTAAGAGCAGGTTTTTCTTTAATAACATAGAAAGATTCGATGAGAAGAGCAAATGTATTATTTTATGAGCTACTTCCACTACTATTATATACACATACTTCCATATTGTCTTAGATTGCAAGCTGCATTTATTGCATCGTTCATAGAAAGTCATATTTGTGAGGAGAAAAACTCAAATAAGGTCATTTTCTTTAATGACCATTACAAAAGAAGGAGGCGATGAACAAACAGATTTATGTAAAAATGTGTGAAAACTTATGGATGGAAACCTTTTTAAAATGGTTGCATTGTGTAGAATCGGTGTAGAATCAACTTGTTGACTTCTGATTTGGACTCCAATGGAAGTGAGGTGCAACAATTGTGGATGCTGAAAGCTTCAGATCTTCATGAAGGTTTCTGTGGTTGGACTGACCTGCTGCCCCTTTAAGAGGGAGGCAGGTTTGGGCTTCTGGCTGGAATGAAGCCACCTAAGATGAGAATGACTGCAGGCTTTTGCTACCAAGGTTTAACAGGGTGCTCACTTCACACTTGGGCTTTTCTATTTTTTGGGATGGCTTTTCTCAGTAGAGAAGGGGCATGGCACACTGCAGCAGCTTCCTTTTTGGGTTTTCTAGTTTTCCTTCTGATCTTTAAAAGACAGGAAGAACCATTTTTGATTGGTCTGAATGTTTGGGCGGTTTTGTGGCCAGCCTAAAATAAAACAAGACAAATCTACAACTGATACTTCCTTTCTAGTCATTGATGACCATCCTCACATGGGACAGATTTCCACAACCAATTTAATACTGCAAATCTGTCCTGTGTGGTCTTTTTTCTGAGAACTGTAACACTACGTTTATAACAAAGATCAAACATGTAAACAGTTATTGTCTAACTAGTTACACCTGGGAAAGTACTGGATCATCTCTGACTGACCTGAGAGTCTCCAGCTCACAGAGAGGATCCTGGAGAAAACCACAGAGCAGCTTCACTGCTGGATCCTTCAGCTGGTTCTTACTCAGGTCCAGAACCCTCAGATGGGAGGGATTGGACCTCAGTGCCGAGCCCAGAGAGCCACAGCTGATCTTTGATAAATTGCAGTGTGACAGCCTGGAAAAGGAATAAATGGGGCAAATAAAAACACATTTCTAATTCTGAAAATGAAGAGAAAAGCAGAAAATGTAAAGAAATTTAGAAAAGACCAACAGAGGCCTCCTGACCTGAGCGTCTCCAGTCTGCAGTTTGGATGCATCATTGCAGAAGACAGTAACTTTACTCTGGCATCTGTCAGGCTTTCGTTCTTGCTTAAGTCCAGCTCCCGTAGATGAGAAGGGTTTGACGTCATTGCTGAGGCCACAACTTCCCAATGACTCTTTGAAAGAAAACTACCAGACAGTCTGTTGTGTATGAAACAAAAATAGTGAGTCAAACTTTGGGATTTCTAATCAACTTATCTGAGAATCTACCTCAACACAAATGTAGCTCATTTCCTGGAAAAGCTAAATTCAACACCGTAGAGCAACAGTTTGAACGACCATCAGATCTGAAATGCAACTGAATTATTCTCAACATTTGTCTTATTTTAGAACAGCTCATAATTACTCAATATTTAAAATGATTGTAGCAAATGGTTTAAAGAAACGTGCATCTATCGGCTCTTTGGATATTTTGCATTTCATCCAATTTGTACGATGGTGCGTCAAGTCTTAATTCAGCGATCCGATCGATGACATCAGAGTCTCTGGTTGCATCGATTGCCCTCAGCTTCTGTTCTATCTGCCTGTTTCCCTTCAAATCATTTTCACTGCACCTTTTGTTGCTAGTGATGAAGTTGCCACCTAACGGGTGTGGAAAGGCTCAAACAACTTTGTGGGTCACATAAAGGCTCCAAACGGAACCGCCACAAAGACCTAAAACACCCATTTAAACCAACGAGGCCGGCTGTTTTTACGTTGAACAAATGAAGCAAAATAGTCACGAGTCATTAGTTAAAATGTGTTTTTCTGTAGTTTGAATACGATGTATACAAACAAACAAAAGTGATTTAATGACATGACAGTAATTTCATGATAGTCAGTTAACTTGTGGCTCCTATTATTCCTGCCTTATGTTGGTTTGTCTGGATTGACCTTTGAACTTATATCCAGCCAGTGTTGAACATTTCTGGATGAATTGTTGTTGTTTTTAATTTATGGACGCTGCAATGGAAATAAAGAATTGAAGGAATGACCACTGGAGGGGGTATTGCTACCTGACATGATCCACTCGCTTGATTTAAACGCCGATGTCCGGCCCCAAAATCTTTACTTACTCGGCCTTCCTGCAGTTCCTCACAGCTGGAATCAGGCGACGTCGTCCCTCCTCTGAGGTGTTGTACTGCTGCAGGTTCAGCTCATCCAGAACCTCCTCTGACATCTGCAGCAGGTAGGCCAGAGCTGAACAGTGGATCTCTGACAGTGTCCTCTTTGATATCTCCCCTGGCTTCAGGAACTCTTGGATCTCCTGATGGACTGACTGATCCTTCATCTCCATCAGACAGTGGAAGATGTTGATGCTTCTGTCTGGGGAGATTTTATCACTGTTCAGCTCCTTCAGGTTGTTGAGGACCTTCTGGATGGTTTCTGGGTGGCTGTTCCTCTGATCCAACAGTCCACCCAAGATCCTCTGATTGGACTCCAGAGAGAGACCATGAAGGAAGCGAACAAACAAGTCCAGGTGGCCATTTTTACTTTTGAGAGATTCCATTAGTGCTCTCCTGAGGAAGCCATCAAGAGATGTGACTGGATTGTTATTTGTGTACAACCATGTAAACCTGGAAAAGTCGTTTGGTTTCGAATATTCTAGGAACTGACTTATAACCGCTGTGTCTTTCCTGGTGTAACGGTGGAACATGTAGACGGCAGCCAGAAACTCCTGAATGCTCAGATGAACAAAGCAGTAGACTGATTTCTGGAAGATCACACCCTCTCTCTTGAAGATCTCTGTACAAACTCCTGAGTACACCGACACCTCGGAGACGTCCAGTCCACATCGCTCCAGGTCTTCTGAGTAGAACATGATGTTTCCTTTCTTCAGATGTTCAAACGCCAGCCGACCCAACTTCAGAAGGAGTTCTTTGTCAGCCTCAGTCAGTTCCTCTGGTCTCTGCTTTCCTCCATACTTCTGCTTCTTCCTCTTTATCTGAACCCTCAGGAAGTGTGAGTAGAGGTCAGTCAGGGTTTGGGGCAGCTCTCCTCTCTGGTCTCTGGTCATCATGTCCTCCAGAACTATAGCAGTGATCCAGCAGAAAACTGGGATCAGACACATGATGTGGAGGCTCCTGGAGGCCTTGATGTGTGAGATGATTCTCTTGGACAGATCTTCATCACTGAACCTCCTCCTGAAGTACTCCTCCTTCTGGGAGTCAGTGAAGCCTCGTACTTCTGTGATCCTGTCAACACACGAGGGAGGAATCTGATAGGCTGCTGCAGGTCTGGAGGTGATCCAGATGAGAGCTGAGGGAAGCAGGTTCCCCTGGATGAGGTTCACCAGGAGCACGTCAACGGACGATACTTGTGTGACATCAGAGATGAGCTGATGCTTGTTGAAATCCAGTGAAAATCTGCTTTCATCCAGGCCATCAAAGATGAACAGAAGTTTCCAGACAGTCAGATCTTCTGCTCTGATCTTCTGTAATGTTGGATGGAAAACATGAAGCAGTGAGAGAAGACTGTGCTGCTCATCTCTGATCAAGTTCAGCTCCCTGAATGAGAGCGGAAGCACCAGACTGATGTCTTGGTTCTCCAAACCTTCTGCCCAGTCCAGACTGAACTTCTGCACTGAGAAGGTTTTTCCAACGCCGGCGACACCATTGGTCAGAACCACTCTGATGTGTCCCTGTTGCTCAGATAAGACTTTGAAGATGTCCTGGCACTTGATTGGAGTGTCCTGGATGTTCTTCTTGGAGGTTCTCTCAAGCTGTCTCACCTCATGTTGTGTGTCCACCTCCTCACTTTGTCCCTCAGTGATGTAGAGCTCAGTGTAGATCTTGTTCAGCAGGGTTCCACTTCCTGCTTCATGAGTTCCTTCAGTCACATGTTCACATCTTCTCTTCAGACTCATCTTATGACCTTCTATCACCTCCTGCAGTTCACCACCCTCTAAAACAAACCATCTTTTAAATCATTTTACAATTGTCATCTACAGCAGTAACACAGATGTCCTCAACTGGAAAATATTCTGTCATGTTTGAATGATAGAAGCAACAGTCGGGTAATGACCCATCTTACTGTCAGTTTAAATGTTATGTCTTCTTATGTACACCTATTCTTTTATTTCATTGGGTTTCAATGTAATTTAGTCTATAACAACCATTTCCATGTCTTCCAAGAGTTTGCTTGGACTAAACAGCTGGTAAAAGCTGGATGATATTTAGAAAAACACATCAAACCTTCTCCAAACACATCATACTCAGCAGACCCATTGTCCTGTAAAGGTCACCTGCCTTCAGCTCTTTAACACTTTCCAGAACTAAATGACTAAATGTTGCTAAATACTGTCTAAGCATTTAGGAAGGTCTTCAGAGGGTCCAGGGGTTCCAGTGGAACCAAACAAGTGCTCTCTGGATCTTCTCTTGCACATTGTAAATACACAAGTTGTTCCTTTATTCCGACCCAAAAGTATCTTATAAATACAAATGTACGAGCTTACGTGAGACGCTGTTGTTCAGGTCGGCGGTCTGCAGTTCAGTTCTCCGTTTCTTTTCACCCTCGGGACAGGAGGAATCTCCAATGGAAGCAGACCGTTTCTGACACCTGTCAAAAATGGGAATAGTGGTTATACATGTCTACTGGGCGTTAGCAACGCCTAAGAAAGGCTGCGTTCACTTCTACTTTCAGTTTGCTCTGACAGTTGAAGATTGAATGAACACTGAGCAAAAAATATAAAGTTATTTACGTTCTAACAAGCTTGTTTAGTTGGAGAAAAGTGAATTTGATCTAAGTGTTTAGTGGCTTTTCTTCATTGTGAATTTATGTTAAAAATAAAAGTGCCAAATCAGGAATATAAACTCATAGAATAGAACAAAAGTTCTCCATTTATGCTCCAAATACAGTAGTCTGGTCTCTGAAACTGATCATTAAATAGCACAGAGGTCACGCGTATTCAAAAGCTTATTTCAACCATTTAGAAATGACTGATATTGTTGTCTATGGGTTTATTAGAACCAGGAGCCTATAAATAGACTTTTTAATGAATTTTCATGACATGTGGTGGAACAGTGTGGCAGAACAAGCTGCACAGACCTGCCATGTCTTACCCATCCGTATCTAAATGGAGAGCTGGAGCACTCTGCAATGATGGATATTGTTGGGAAACTTCAAAATATATGCCTAGGAATTTTTGTGAGATGATGTTAACCCATGTAGGAGAAATGACCAGTTAAAAACAGAAGCAATTTTCAGTTTTAAAAGATTTACCACACTAAAATTAACATGGGAGTTAATGGGAGCGAACGCCTGACATGTTGGTGCACCGTTTCATTTTAAAGAGCTGATGAATTTCATTTTTCACGATAGTGGAGGCTAATACCTACAAAATGGTGTTTTGTATGGTTGTGAAATGTTCAAAGGCAGAGTTATGTGGTTCAGAAAACCTTACTTTAAAGGTGAGCCTTGAGGTCTGATACCAAAGTTTAAAGGGTGCCACACAAACACATCATCACGCTTTAGTTTTCTTACATTTGGTCTGAACTTCTGAAGTTTATTAGTCCAAGTTTGGACCGGTCACTCTTCAGGGACACCCAGCTGGGCACTGTGGACTCTGCTCTGTCCCCGTCCATCCTGAGGAAACATCAGAAATAGTGATGAGACTGTGCTGAAGGTAAATAATCTGTAGAGGTTGGAGTTAAATAATCCCAATTCACTGCATTTTTATCAAACAGGAACATTTCTAATCCATTCTGGATAACAACTGAATCAATAAATCAATGATGCATGTCACGGAGGGAGGTGATCAGGACCCGAACGCAGGCCAGGACACAGTGGTAAAATGGTCGACCAAGCTTTATTAACAGTGGGGAGGGAGCACACAAGGAACACGAGGGCAGCCCTCCAGGGCTGCAGAGCACACGAGGGACACGAGGGCAACCCTCCAGGGCGCAGGGAACAGGGGCAGCCCTCCAGGGCTGCGGAGCACACAAAGGACACGAGGGCAGCCCTCCAGGACCGCGCAGGGCACAGGGAACATGGGCGGCCCTCCAGGAGAAACGAATCTGGAGCAGCCCTCCAGGAAAACAGGAATCTGGAGCAGCCCTCCAGGAGACAGAGCAGCAGGAGCGGCCCTCCAGTAGACGCAGAGCAGCAGCACACAACAAGGGAGACGAACAGACAGCCTCGAGACCACCAGACACACTGACAAGACTAACAGCACCACCACACAACGCGAACAGAACACCCTGGCACTGACAGGCAGGCGCAACCTGCTTAAATAGGCAGCCCAATGTAAATTGCCTACAGGTGCGCCTGCCAGCAGTGCCAGCTGTAACCAATTGTGCCCCACACCACCCCCTGCAGCACAATGACCGACACAACCCCAAAACCCTGACATTACCTCCCCCTCAACGGGCGCCTCCTGGCGCCCTACAAGGACCATCAAAGTAGGCACAAAAGAAGCGACGGGGAAGGTTACTGTCAGGGAAGGGGAAGGGAGGAGTTGTGTCTTTAGCTCCACTGCATCCTGACCCGCCGGGTCCACACTGGCCAGGGTGTTCTGTCACGTGTTGCGTGGTGGTGCTGTTAGTCTTGTCAGTGTGTCTGGTGGTCTCGAGGCTGTCTGTTCGTCTCCCTTGTCGTGTGCTGCTGCTCTGCGTCTACTGGAGGGTCGCTCCTGCTGCTCTGTCTCCTGGAGAGCCGCTCCAGCTTCGGGTTTCCTGGAGGGCCGCCCTTGTTCCCTGCGCCCTGGAGGGCCGCTCCAGCTTCGTGTTTTCCTGGAGGGCTGCTCCTGCGTCGTGTCTCCTGGGGGGCCGCTCCAGATTCGTTTCTCTCCTGGAGGGCCGCCCCTGTTCCCTGTGCCCTCCGCGGTCCTGGAGGGCTGCCCTCGTGTCCTTTGTGTGCTCCGCAGCCCTGGAGGGCTGCCCCTGTTCCCTGCGCCCTGGAGGGTTGCCCTCGTGTCCCTCGTGTGCTCTGCAGCCATGGAGGGCTGCCCTCGTGTTCCTTGTGTGCTCCGTGTTCTTTGTGTGCTCCCTCCCCCCGTTAATAAAGCTTGGTCGACCATTTTACCACTGTGTCCTGGCCTGCGTTCGGGTCCTGATCACCTCCCTCAGTGACAGAACACCATGGCACCCTGCATCTGTATCATTTTCATGTTTTCAGAGTTTAAGCTGCTTTTTTAACTGTTCCCTGCAGTGAGAAAAGAACTGGAACCTTTTCCAGCCCCTCATCCTGCAGCACTGAATGTGCTCTAAAGTTCTTTCCAGAGCAAACGTCTCTGCACTTGCAGCAACATGTTGTAGTCATGGATCCGTGAGGAGAACCGGATACAGGAAACGCCCCCACTTTGATCCCAAAACCCAACTGGTGGCCAACGGTGGTCCGGCAACGATGGGGACGCTGGTCCATCGGGCCCACAACACTGGTTTTCCACAGGCCAACATGGTGAAAGGACTGTGCACCATTTCATTTTAAAGAGCTGGTGAATTTCATTTTTCACGATAGTGGAGGCTAATACCCACAAAATGATGTTTTGTATGGAAATGTTCTAAGGCAGAGTTATGTGGTTCAGAAAACCTTACTTTAAAGGTGAGCCTTGAGGTCCAATACCGAAGTTTAAAGGGTGCCCTTTGGACCTGTCGCTCTTCAGGGACACACAGCTGGGCACTACGGACTTTGCTCTCTCTCCTCTTCCATCACACATTCGCTCATTTTTAAATGTGAGTCTAAACGGTGAAGCAGGAACAGTCTGCTGACACAGAAAAGAAGATTAAAGAACATGATTCTCAGCATGAAGACAAGCAGAGGTCTGTCCAATGACGTATTGTCGGCTCATTCACATCAAAATCTATTATATGATGTCACCCTGTACATCATACATGCCACATATATATCGGAAAAAAGTTTTGGGACATCTTAAAAGTTTACACCATGTTAAACATAAAATAGTTGTGGAAAAAATTTTCTCCTGGGTGTTTCAAAAGGTGCGGTGGCATTAGACGGACGCACACAAATACAAATTAAATCATTTTTTATCTGGTTATGGTTTACAAGAAAACCTAAATTCTTTCAAGATGTCAGTTCTCAACATTAAGTTCAACAAATAAGATGAGAATGCATTCAAAACTAAACAGAAATACGTCATCACATCATCAAAGTGGGTCAAATGCAGCATCATCTTCTGTCATCTCAGACAGGATTCCAAGAAGAGGATCTTCATTTTCAACAACGCACCTTGACATCTCATCATGGCTCGTCTGTCAGATTACAAGCAGCTTTTTTTGATCAGGCGCATCATGTTTCTCACGAACACATGATGGTGCTGGAAAAAACATTTGTAGCCTGACCTAGAGGTCAAAACTCTGCATGGCGTGCACAGCTACTAGTTGCAGCTGCTGGTTGTGGCGGAGGAGATCCCAAACATATCTAGCAAGCTTGTTTTGGAGCAGAGCTTGTCCACCACCTCTGACCCCACTCATCACAGAAGTCCCACCATATCCATGGCCAGGTGTGTTGGCAGCATTGGAGCCAGCCTCAGGAAAAAGGTGTGTCAATATCTCAGAAGTGATGCATCAAGTTGCCACGACCCAACAGAAGTCAAGCAACCCAACATGCTGAATAGAATAGATGACACACAGCAAAGGGCAAAAAAAACACCAATTCTGCTCAGACTAATCTTATCTGACCACATGTACAGGACCAAAAATATCAAAACACCATGGGTTTAGGTTTCCTTTTGTTTTCTTGACTGCTTCATTCAAAACAGAACACATTTCATAAATCCATAATAACAAATTCATATTCCACAAAGAACCAGTTGTTAAAACAATCAAATGGAATGCCTTGATCTCTCCCTCTTTCCATACTCTCCTTTTTTAATAAAGGATTGATTGTCCCCCTGGTGGAGGGACAAAGAGAGGAGGCTAAAACTTCCGCGTTTGTGTCCCTCTTTCCGTGGATTTTTCCACTAACTGCAAATAATATTGTCGACTTATTGTGAGTATTAAAATGTGCTTCCTCAACCTCTAAAATGTTGGCTCAGGGTTAGCGGAAAACGCAGTTAGAGGAAACACGCTACAAAGTTTGATCATCCGTCACAACATTCCCGTCGACCAGCCGCAATGTGCGTCCGAAACACGCGCACGCTCATTGCGAACACGCAGCTTATTAAGCCGCATCTCGCAGCGGAACATTGATTCGAGACGACAGCAGTGAAAGAACCAAATGCTACCTGAATATTAGAGGTTTTCCATCAGGGCTCGGTCACTCAAGATGGAGCCCGAAGTTGAGAACTTTCACTTTCGCTTCTTCTTCCTCTACACGTCACGTGTTTGTGTTTTGATTGCGTCATATCCAGCACAAGCGCCTCTCTTCAGAACAATTTGGTCCATGTTTTAACTGAAATACTGGGAAACAATTGGAGTTCCTCTGACAGATGTTCGTTTTTGGCTGCGGAATCAAACTGGGTCAACTTTTTGATCTATAGGATCCCCTCTGGTTCAAAGTGTCCCCTATAGGATATTAACAGTACTGACCTTTTGGGGGTTGCACACACCTCTTAATGGTGACGGCACCAACGGAGCTGATCCAGTTGTCATCAGCTGGCCAGTCTGACTCCAGCTCATTAGGGGAAATTTGCTGATCTGGAGGAGAAGCTTTCAAAACTTGACGGGCTGTAATTTTGGAATCAGCGTGCCAATTTTATTTTTAATCAGAATAATTTAGAATAATTTCAACAGGATATTTTCAAATTGTTCCCCAGTGTAACTTCACCTGAAATTGTGGACTCCAGAATATCACCATTAAATCCATTTAATCACTTAATAGCTGTGGAATTTGAGCCATGAGAAAAATATCTCTCCATCACGATTTCCAGAATGTTTCATCAATATCTGAGATTCTTCGAAAGCTTCGCTGGTGTTGGGTTTTTTGCTTCTGCTTCATTTTCAGGCGCAGTTCTTTTATTTTTAAATCAAATCAAATCATCTTTATTTGTAATGTCTGTTGTAGTCAAACTTGGTGCTATGCAGAATCCCAGGGCCTGATCCCTAACAATCAACAGGAAAATCTCCCCTTTAACAGGAAGAAACCTTGAGCAGGACCAGGCTCATATGGGGGGGGGACCCTCCTGCTGATGGGGGGTGGGTAGGGAGAGAGGAGGAGAAGGGGGAGGACAGGTAGAGGAGAGACAAGGCAGACATCATTCAGTTCATTTTAAAACCCACTACATTAGATATTTTGAATAGCTGGTGCTGGTAATCGGAAGGATAAAACTATTCTGTAAAAATGTATATTTAGCTTTGTGAAATTGTGTCGTATAGGTCAAATAAGAAAACAAGATCAACTGCTGAACCAGTGCAATTTATTTTTAACGTGTAATCTCCACAAAGAAAGAAAAACCACAAACAAGTTTATAGTGGTCCAGTAATGCGCTCTAGTCATACACCAGTACAGTTAACAATAACTCATGTTTCCACCTGCTTTTCCATCTTCAGTGGGAATAATCCAGGGCGTTCTGGGCTTGAACAAAGGTATTAAAAGCTGGCTGAATGTCTGAGGTGACTGAAGGACAACACTTGGGCTTTTCTCAATAGAGAAGGGGCACGGCACAGTGCAGCAGGTTCTCATCTTTAAATTTACTGTATTCATGGGAGATTTATTTGGTCATTTTGCTTCTTTTTATTTCCTATTTCCCACATTTATTCATAGTTTTTATTAGATTGCAATAAATCCTATAACATTGAACAGACTGACTAAAGTCAAATGACCTGCGGTTCCCACCGATAGCCGTCATTCTGATGGGTTTTTGCTGGCTGCAGCTGAAATATTCCAATGCTCCATGTCACAGAGACAGTAAATACTAAACCCTAAAGATTCTGAAGGCATGATGTAAAATAGTAACGTATATATAATACAGACATTTGAAGAGACAATTAAGAGAATGTTTTCATGCTTCTAAGAGTGGCCGAGGAGCCATTTAGAACTTTATAAAGATGCATTGTGTGATACCAGGAACTAATTTAACTTCAAGGCGAAGCTGCTTCTGCTTTGTCGACCATCGACTGATCTCCTGAAAGTCCACCAGCGCTTTTTAAAAACTGAATTTTTCATCTATGGAGGGAGTAGACGGCAGATGTTTCCACAGATGCTCTTCACCAGTGGTCAGTGAGTGATGCAGCAGATGAGCGGGAGTTGACTGGCTACAACCAGCTACTGACTCAATGTCTCCAGCCCATAGTGTGGATTCTCTACGAGATCAGACAGCAGCTTCACTCCTGAATCCTGCAGATTGTTGAGGCTGAGGTCCAGTTCTCTGAGATGGGAGGGATTGGACCTCAGCGCCGAGGCCAGAGAGTCACAGCTGATCTCTGATAAGCTGCAGTTCCTTAATCTAAATGAAAAAGGGAAACTTTTATAAGGTTATAAGTGAAACCAGTATTAATCTGAAAGGTTAATCAAAGGCAAGATCTGTAAATATTTAATTTAGTTACAGCTTAAAAAATGATAGTAATATGTAATGACCACAATTCCAACCTCTCAGGTTTGCACTGTTCCAAAGGAGAATATATATTGTTCTGGCCCTCACTCTTCCCAGGTTCTCCACCTCTTTCCCTCCCATCTCATCATGGAGATCCATCTCACCTGTGGCTCATCTTTAAAGGCACAACCTGTCTTAGATGACTTCCTGTCTCCCTCACCATCTCCCTCTCGTTGGCTGGTGTCTACCAGGCACCCTCACCTAGTTTTGTCTAATTTTGGTTACCATCTGTCGGCTTTTTCATTGTCCTTAAATCAATTTATCATGAATAAGTGGTCCCCGTGTGGCCCTCCCTCCTGAAGGAACTGGGCACAACACACACACTCAGAAAGTGTGAGGACCCTCGGATGGAATAATGGACATTTTTGAGAATGGTGTTTACCTCAGAGTTTCCAGTCGGCAGTTTGGATCCTGGAGAAAACCACAGAGCAGCTTCACTCCTGAATCCTGCAGCTGGTTCCCACCCAGGTCAGTTCTCTGAGATGGGAGGGATTGGACCTCAGCACCGAGGCCAGAGAGCCACAGCTGATCTCTGATAACCTGCAGTATTCTAATCTGAAAAATGCAGGATGAGGTTATACGGTGCAGGTCTGCATGTTATCTACGTCAGTACTAAACCTACGTTAGTTCTTAGTTGGGTCAGACCTGAATTCACAATATTACAAGGAATTTTTTTAATGTGGTGCATCACAGCAGTGTTGAGAACAGCCTCACTTCACCATCTTAGCAGCTGGTATATAGGTAGAAAAATGAAGACTGACCTGAGCCTCTCCAGTTTACAGTTTGGACTCTCCAGTCCAGAACAGAGCTGCTTCACTCCTGAATCCTGCAACTTGTTGTCGCTCAGGTCCAGAACCCTCAGATGGGAGAGGTTGGACTTCAGAGCTGAGGCCACAGAATCACAGCTGGTCTCTGATAAACTGCAGCCCAATAGGCTAAAATAACAATTATTTTGAGAGAAGATAAATAAAAATCAACATGTACCAGAGCAAAACACAGCTTACAAGCAACAAACCTCTGGTCCTGCACCGGCTTATCTGCCGTATGTTCCTATTTTGGGTTCTTTCAGGGCGGTTGGACAAGATCTCCAGCGTATGTAAAGTGTGTGTAGGTCAAAATACCTTCCAAGTTTGTGAGACCACATTTCTCAATAGCACTCAACTCTTGTCAGGAGTTGGGACAAAGCGACCCACTCCTGACAGCTTGTGGGCGATGCTGCAGCGACCCTGCAATCCCTACACTCTCTGGTGAAACCAAATCAAAGGTTTTAGACACTGCTGGATGCTGGAAGGGTGGCTATAGTCTGGACGCATCGTTCCCCTGACTGCACATTTCTCCAACAATGATTGGAGCTGGTGTCACTTGTTCTCCAGATGAGAGAAGGAAAGAGAGCCACCCCACAGTGTGTTTGATTGCCCCACTGCAAGCTCAGTGCTGCCAGAAAACATTGCAGGAGCATCAATTCCCCTCAGGGCATCAACAAGGAGCTCAGGAAAAGCTGCAGCTGCCACCTACTAGAGCCAGCACACTGAGCTGAGATTCAAAGCCCTCTCCTCCCAAGAGAAGAGCTTGTTTGTTGGAGGCTCTTCTGGGCGATACCTGGTGCCACAGCTCCAGCTCAGCCCGTCTCTGGAGCTGAGGTGGAGCTTAGCAAGTTTCATGGTTCTCCACCACTTCCTCTCGCTGAGGACCTTCTCAGCTGGTGGTTTCTGCTCCACCTTCCAAGTTGAGCAGGTGATACTTCTGCATTCCTGCCACCAGTGTCTCTGCAGAAAGAGTCTTCTCTACTGTTTTATATTAGATTGTAGAAAATTAGGATTTTTGGTTGATGTCTTAGATGTTGTTGACTAAGAGCAGGGTTTTCTTTAATAACATAGAAAGATTCGATGAGAAGAGCAAATGTATTATTTTATGAGCTACTTCCACTACTATTATATACACATACTTCCATATTGTCTTAGATTGCAAGCTGCATTTATTGCAACGTTCATAGAAAGTCATATTTGTGAGGAGAAAAACTCCAATAAGGTCATTTTCTTTAATGACCATTACAAAAGAAGGAGGCGATGAACAAACTGATTTATCTAAAAATGTGTGAAAACTTATGGATGGAAACCTTTTTAAAATGGTTGCATTGTGTAGAATCGGTGTAGAATCAACTTGTTGACTTCTGATTTGGACTCCAATGGAAGTGAGGTGCAACAATTGTGGATGCTGAAAGCTTCAGATCTTCATGAAGGTTTCTGTGGTTGGACTGACCTGCTGCCCCTTTAAGAGGGAGGCAGGTTTGGGCTTCTGGCTGGAATGAAGCCACCTAAGATGAGAATGACTGCAGGCTTTCGGTACCAAGGTTTAACAGGGTGCTCACTTCATACTTGGGCTTTTCTCTTTTTTGGGATGGCTTTTCTCAGTAGAGAAGGGGCATGGCACACTGCAGCAGCTTTCTTTTTGGGTTTTCTAGTTTTCCTTCTGATCTTTAAAAGACAGGAAGAACCATTTTTGATTGGTCTGAATGTTTGGGCGGTTTTGTGGCCAGCCTAAAATAAAACAAGACAAATCTACAACTGATACTTCCTTTCTAGTCATTGATGACCATCCTCACATGGGACAGATTTCCACAACCAATTAATACTGCAAATCTGTCCTGTGTGGTCTTTTTTCTGAGAACTGTAACACTACGTTTATAACAAAGATCAAACATGGAAACATTTATTGTCTAACTAGTTACACCTGGGAAAGTACTGGATCATCTCTGACTGACCTGAGAGTCTCCAGCTCACAGAGAGGATCCTGGAGAAAACCACAGAGCAGCTTCACTGCTGGATCCTGCAGCTGGTTCCCACTCAGCTCCAGAACCCTCAGATGGGAGGGATTGGACCACAGCGCCGAGGCCAGAGAACCTACCCGACGAGCGAAAAGCTGTATAAGCCCAGCCAGTCGCGTCGCCGATTCAATCTTTCAACAGCCAATCATCCACGCGATTCAATCTTTCAACAGCCAATCATCCACGCGATTCAATCTTTCAACAGCCAATCATCCACGCGATTCAATCTTTCAACAGCCAATCATCTGCGCGATTCAATCTTTCGACGTGTTCCCCGCCTTAAATTAAACTGTGGTCTCAATCTTTGGAAAAGCCAATCGATCCTAGAGTTTATTTAGAATTGAAATATCTGCCCGCTGTTTATTCCGGACATCTCCATGGATTTTGACAAGGTACGTGCGCAAATTGAGGTCTCTTATTCGTTACGTTTTTTTTTCATTTCACAAAAAATATTACCGTAAATGCTTAATGCAATATGTCCAAGTCCTGTCAGGTGGTGTAACGCTAATGTAACTTGAACATATTTTAGTTCGGGAGTTTTGCAATAAAGTTTGCAGTTGCTGCCGGAGCTTTAGCTGGTTGTATTTTTTTCTGCCGATGAAATTGCTTGTTTTCTTTGGCAGTTGTACGCTGGAGTGCGTCGTTTCTGATTACTTGTTATAACATTATGTTATGTTATGACATTGCTCCCAGACAAAAGAAATGGCATGACCTTTACACTCAGGTGAAACGACCAACCAAAAACGACTTACATTAATCATTTCAGATAGCAGACTACATTTTTCCCTCAGGTATAGACAGAAAGGATATGATCTATCTAGATTTATAACTATTAGCAGGATAAAAATCCCTCGGAAGAACTTAACACGGTGAACTGTTACATTCAGTAGGGTGTTTACACATTTATTAGTCAGCTATTATGTTATGTGAAACAAGAGTACGATTTTTTTGTTGTTACAGATAGAAAAGTGCCCTCTGCAGCTGAGTTATGTTATGTTATAACATGACAGAAAATGTCTACCAAAAAAACCTCCAGCTGTGCCTCCTCCACCTTCAGCATGGCCTCCTCCACCTTCAGCCGTGCCTCCTCCACCTTCAGCCGTGCCTCCTCCACCTTCAGCCGTGCCTCCTCTACCTTCAGGTGTGCCTCCTCCACCTTCAGCTGTGCCTCGTCCACCTTCAGCTGTGCCTCGTCCACCTTCAGCCGTGCCTCGTCCACCTTCAGCTGTGCCTCCTCCACCTTCAGCCGTGCCTCGTCCACCTTCAGCCGTGCCTCGTCCACCTTCAGCCGTGCCTCGTCCACCTTCAGCTGTGCCTCCTCCACCTTCAGCATGGCCTCCTCCACCTCCAGCTGTGCCTCCTCCACCTTCACCGTGCCTCCTCCACCTCCAGCTGTGCCTCCTCCACCTTCAGCCGTGCCTCCTCTTCAGTCATCTACAGTTTTGCTTCAGCCCCAGCTTCCTTCTTCCATGTCCTCTTCACAACAGGATGTAAGTGATAAATAAATAAATTCTCAGTCGATCTATAGATCACCTTCCACCGTCCCCAACTATTCTATCCTGCCTGCTCCCCGGTGAATCCTGTCTGCTGTCTATTCCTGATAATAAAGCTGTGTTCCGTCGAACTCCGGTGTCACATTTGGGTTCTCGTCAGGTCCCTGACATCTGTCTGTCTGCAAGAATTTAAGTAGTGACAAGGAAATTGTGATGCCACAGAAGCTAAATATCAGTTTTTATTTTCCAGGCTGGAGACAACCGCAGCATTCCTGGAATGGACCGTGTAGATGAACTGGCTGAATACTTGGTGGAGCTACGAGAGCAGACGGGATTGACCCTGAACAATCAACAAGTTAGCACCATTCTGGGTTTGTGGCAGAGTCTTGACAAATTTGACAAAGACAGGATTGTGTATGCTGCAAGACATCAGGACCGGTTGCTAACTGGACGCTTCAGGTCTCCTAAAAAGAAGGCTGTGCTCACTCCTGGGGTAGAAAGCACAAAACGGTGTGTTCTTGGCTCAAGTGCTTCACCAGCTCAGTGGCCAAACTGCTGTCGCCTGATTGAGACCATCTTCGTGAGGCTGTGCAACATTCACACGAGCCCCAAAAAAAGAGGACAACACAGCGTATCTCGATGGCCTCTAATTTTACAGGACTACAAAAAGATCCGGCAGCTGGTTCTGTGCAATGGGACACTAATGCAGCAGACGACCCTTCAACGTGTAGTGAACCAGACCACCCTCATGCAGTGGAGTAACCAACGGTTGAAGGGTCAGGAGGTGTCTGTTCTTTTGCAAGGTGTGCAACGGCCAGTGGCAGCTGACCCATTGCCCTTTGCAAAAACAAAACCCATCTCTCTGCCACAGTACCAACAGCAGCCCCCAGTTACCAGCTGCACACATACCATATGCCAGCAAATACAGCTGGACAGGCAAAACCTAGGTTAGGGCGAATTGATCCTGCAGTTGCCTCCAGTGGACCATCAGCCACCCTCTTCAGTACAAAGGAAAAATATACTGTCCAAAGACTGAGGCTCTCACCAAGGAACAGTGGCTGAAGCAGATGAGACAGTAATGCAGTATTGTTACTTTTAATATACTTATCCCTGTGGGCTGTTCTGCCCTTTGAGTTCACAACCGGACAATTTGGAACTTATCAACAAAACCATGACAACGCACTACGAAACACTGCCGGAAATCCCACACGACCTCTTCATTACAGAAGAAGACAACATCAATTGGACCGCAAATACAGCAAAACTCATATTTGATAACTGGTGCAGACAACTTTTTCCTGACACCCCCCTAAATCATTCTTACACTGAGCACAGATTTTAATCTCAACTCTAACCCCAACCCAATCTCCATTCCCAACCCTAACCCCAACCCCAGCACCCTTCCCTAACCCTATTATTCTAAACCAAACCGATGTCCCCATACCTAAACCCAATCTAGTGCCCGCTGCCTTGTACCTGTCAATCAAACCCAACTCAAACTAAGCCCCATTTAACTAAGCCCACATAAGGGAGAGCCCAAATGAGTAAAGGGAGAGAAATACAGGACAAGCGCAGTGCCACATGGCCTAACGAGGCTAAGGGGAAGGCAAAGGTATTGGCAGGCAAAAGAGAGGAGAGGGAGAAATAGGGTTAAGGAAAGAGGAGAATCAAGGATAAGATGGAGTGAAGAAGCAGAGGGGAAGAAGGGAAGGAAGTCGAAAAGAAGGAAAAGGAAATTGAGAGTTAAAATAAGAATTCCAATATATAAATAACTTAAAAAGGAAAAAGCAGGGGAGAGGTTATAAAAAGGAAAACACAAATTCGATAAGAAATGGAGGGGAAAGAAATACAAAAGGTGAGATAAAAAGGAAGGGAAGGGACACTTAAATTGAAAGTAAAAAACATTAAAAGCAAAAAGGAGGGGAGTATAAAAGGGGAAGGAGAGGTGGAGCAACTCAAATGGAAATTGGTCACTGAAGGGACAACAACAAAGAGGGGAAATCAATTGAAGAAGGGGACAAAGAAAAGAAACTAAAAGATTATAATTAGGAGGTGGGAAAAGGGACAAAGCAGGGGACAATCTTATGTTAAGGCCCAAAGGCCAACGTAATAATTTTTGATCAGCTTGCCTGAGGAAGGCCAACAAAGGCCGAAACGTTGCTCAGCTGATCACAGCTAAGGCCAGAGAGCCTAATTTTTGGAAACCCCGCCACCTTAGGGTGGTGAATATTAACTTTGATGGTGGGAGTCTCTGCCTGGGACCCCCTTGGATGGACAGTTCATTGCTTTCCCAGGGGCTTTGCCCCAGGGGAAAGCCAAGCTCTTTAACCTAACCTAACCCTAAACCCTAACCCCTAACCCTGACCCTCTAACCCTAACCCTGACCCTAACCCTCTAACCCTAACCCCTAACCTTAACCCTAACCCTAAACCTCTAACCCTCTAACCCTAACCCTCTAACCCTCTAACCCTAACCCTGCTATCCTGATCAGTAGGCCAGTGCAAAAAAGTTTTATCCCAAACCCTGAACCCTAACCCAACCCTAACCCCTAACCCTAAACCCTAATATCATGAAACAAAAAAACACTGACCAGCATGTTGTCCAGCACGTCATCTCCCCTGGCTGGGATGCATTGCAAGCCTTGGTCTTAGAGTACAGTCCACACTGGCCCACGGCTTAGAGAAGGAGAGTGGAGAGAGGCTGCATTTATAAATTAGCTACTACACGTGCAAATGGCCTTGCTAAATTTAAACAAAAAATATATATCATTCTTCCTTTTTTCTCTCCCACTCTCTCTGTTTTCATTTTAACTTCTATCCATGATTTAACTTTTATCCTAACCTAATTTTAGCCCTAACCCTAAACCTAAACCCCAACCCATCATTCGGGATAGAGGCCAGAAGCAATTAAGCGCTGACACTCGTTAACTGTACAACTTTGCTGTCTTTTGGAACCAAGCGTGCCTGAAGAAGGTCTTTTTAAGGACCGAAACGTTGCTATTACAGCTTTTTTTTCTCAGCAATTTTGTTCCTTTTTGATCTTTTTTAATTAAATAACCGGGTGTCAATAGGATAAGCCTCCTCATTTCAGATTCAGATTCAGGTCCTTTATTGTCCCACACGGGGAAATTTACAAATTTCCATTACATTAATCCATTTTTGTGGAATTTTTAGTTCTATTTTTTCAAAGATATATAATTTTTCAAAGATACACACGCAACATCTTTTCCCATGTATTATGTGCACTTTTACATCAAAACAGCGACCAACCCAAACACCGTTTGCAGGTCTAATCAAATCCCAACTATTACGGTTCCACAGAAGATGCACACAGCCAGAGGATTTCAAACGAGCCACCAAGGTGCTATTCTCGGTCTTGTCCAGCAGAGGGTGCTCTAGCACCTTTCTCCGGAACCGTTTTCAAACCTTCCTCCAGATCCAACCCAGTCAGGTCTCCACTGCTCTCCCATTTGTCACCACTTACTGGCCATCCACTGTTTAACCAGTCAGACAAATTAGCAACAATTTTGAATCCAAAATGACATCAAATGAACCCAATAATGATCTTAGAATAATCGCCACATTTAGAAATAATTCAAAACCTCAAAGATTACCTGGTCAGATCAATCAGTCAATCGTTTCTAGAGCCTTTCCAGAATCCCAGGGCCTGACCCCCAACAAGCAATAGTGGCAAAGATAATCTCCCCTTTAACAGGAAGAAATCTTGAGCAGGACCAGGCTCATGTAGGGGGACCGTCCTGCTGAAGGGGCTGGGTATAGAGAGAGGAGAGGAGGGGGAGGACAAGTAGAGGATAGAATAGACATAGGCCATGCAAGTACATTAATTATAACAAGCGTCAGTGTAAGCATTGAGTGGGTCAGAGGTCAGTAGGTCAGCGCACGGCTATGAAATCGGCGATACCTGTATAGGGGAGGTGAGGAGAGGAAGCCAGTCAGGTGATCAGGTTCCTGTACCTCAGCAGTCTCGGCCTATAGCAGCAGAACTAAGATGTTAACCTAATAAATATAAGTGGTCTGTCTCGAACATGGGTCACCAACAAGGTGCCCGCAGGCACCAGGTTGCCGCTGAGGACCGCACGAGTTGCCTGTCGGCCTGTTCTAAAAATAGCAGCACTTAGCAGCATTTTTATTTTTTTGCTAGCCTTGTTTAAATACACTTTCATGTAATCTGGAAATGACAATAAATGGCAGAAATTTAGCGTTTGCAAAGATCGAACACACAAGGTGGAGGCAAGATCGCAGGCGTGGCGAAAAACAGGACGACTCCAAAACAATGGCAGAAAAAGAAAGAAAACTCAATTTTCCTGATGAATGGGAGGCAGAGGGGTTCTTTTTTACTGCGCATGTCTCATTTGCAGAGACGACTTTGAGCACGTGATGAATCCCATCATAAACAGCTTCACAGCAGAGAACATTCAAGGTCCTATTGACTGAATATGGTGACCTTCTCGGACACACAGAAATCCGATGGCTCAGCTGGGAACAAATTCTGCTTCGTTTTTTTGTCACTTTTGGGTGAAATCAAAGAGTTCATGCAGCCTACCACTTCCAAAAAACCCCAGATGAGACAACATCATAGATGACTGTTGACATATTTAATAGCTGGTCAAATGAAGACAGACTCAGTGTTTTACAGAACTGGCATTTTCATTTTCTTTCATGTTTCTCTTTATGACATGGATTTCAGCCTTTTCGTATTCCATTAGCAAAGCAGCAGAGAACGCCTAGTTACAAAGTTACAAAAGGAAAAGATGCCAAAAATAAGACAAATCCATGTTAACAGCGTGGACATCAAACTGCTCATCTGGTTGGTGGGTTCTCAGCAGGATAATGAGCCAATGTTACTTCATTAAAAGACTGAAAGAAAGAAACATTGCATTGTTAATTATGAGTAACTATTGAAATCCTTTTATCTTGAGTAGATCACACAATTCAACAGTGCCATTTTTACATTATGATTTTTTTTAGCATTTCTAGCATATTTCATAGAGAAAGAAAAGAATATTAAGGGGTCAGCATGAGAGCACAGTGAAATTAAATTTGAAATACACTGAAGACAATGAAATCTGCTACAAAAATGCACAGAACTGGTCAAACTCACGTGAATGCACGTGGCCTGGCTCACATATTAAATAACATCTTCTCATTTGTCCATCGCAAACTTTAAAAACTCTGTTAATGTCACAATAGCCTCCAAATGACGATCAATTATCAGGCAATAAAACAGTTATTGCTCCTCTAATACAGAGCAGAGCAGTATTAATACTGACCAATAACAAAAACACCAAGGTTTTAAAATAATCCTGCTCTTGCATGTGATTTCATCTAAACACCACTCTTCCGCCCTTTATTTCATGATGCTCCTATCCTCCTTTTTTTGGAGCACTGCTAACTAACCCTAACTAACCCTAACCCTAACTAACCCTAACTAACCCTAACCCGTGAGAAGGTATCGCTAGATCACGAGATTCCGGAGAAGGAAGTCGTAGTAGTGGCGAGAGACTCACGCGCCTGTATCTTGGAAAACATTTTGCATCTTCACTTAACTTTTCAAGTGGTCATTTTATAAATAAGATTACAGTTTGAAATGTGTAAAAATCTGCAATATTCCCTTTTTCGTGAAAAGAATGCAATCATTTCAATTGACGATCAGCAGAGCTGTGTCTCACTCACTTGAAGCTGTCTCGGTCTTGCAGATTCAGGACCAGGCTGTCAGCATTCAGGTACACTTTGTTCTGGGACTGCGCCACCTAGAGGTCAAACAAAGACTTTCAGAACACCAAGTCAGGTGGCACTACCCAGCGCCAATGTGATCTCATTAAGTGCAAGAGAGGAAAAGCTGTCAAAGTGACCCGAACCAACAAATATGTGGACTTATTTAGGCAAAAATGCAAATGTTGGAGGAGTTTAGCCATGTGAAAAAACTTCCAGTCAGCAAGAGAGGTTCTGCTTATGCAAAACAACCAACCAGGCCCAGCTCCCTCAACCCTAACCCTGGAGAAACTAACAGCAGCAGATCATCCCAGAAGGTCAGCTCTGGTTTACTGCTGCTTCCAGAACCATTAACAGCAGAATTTGGGTGTCTTTGTCTCTCTTGCTCATTATCTATTGTCATGCGTCGCTGATTAGCTGATCTATCTTTGGTGTGCGTATCTTCTTCTTTCTGTCCTTCTCTCCATCCCATTTCTCCTCTTTTACACAGTTATCTATCAGCAGGACGGTCCCCAAAGGACCCTGGTCCTGTTTTTCCTGCCACTGCTGCTTGCGTGGAGGTTCGGCCTTGATCCAATTTTGATTGTAACATCAAGTACCAGCCCAAAAATGGTTGATCATCAAGAAAATAAGCTCTTAGGAAGAAATAGAACTATTGCTTCACATTTAACTAACTGTATTCATTTACAAAATTTCAATTTTATCTTCAGCATTTTCTAACCCTATTAAATCGTGTGCTATCTAATGATCTCCAACCCTATCGAATGATCCCCAACCCTATCAAATGATCCCCAACCCTATCAAATGATCCCTAACCCTATCGAATGATCCCCAACCCTATCGAATGATCCCCAACCCTATAGAATGATCCCCAACCCTATCAAATGATCCCCAACCCTATCGAATGATCCCCAACCCTATAGAATGATCCCCAACCCTATCAAATGATCCCCAACCCTATCGAATGATCCCCAACCCTATCGAATGATCCCCAACCCTATCGAATGATCCCCAACCCTATCGAATGATCCCCAACCCTATAGAATGATCCCCAACCATATAGAATGATCCCTAACCCTATAGAATGATCCCCAACCCTATCAAATGATCCCCAACCCTATAGAATGATCCCCAACCCTCTAGAATGATCCCCAACCCTATCGAATGATCCCCAACCCTATAGAATGATCCCCAACCCTATCGAATGATCCCCAACCCTATCGAATGATCCCCAACCCTATAGAATGATCCCCAACCCTATAGAATGATCCCCAACCCTATCGAATGATCCCCAACCCTATAGAATGATCCCCAACCCTATCGAATGATCCCCAACCCTATCTAATGATCCCCAACCCTATCTAATGATCTCAGGAGTAAAAGCCTCTGCTCTCCAGTTTGTACATTGACAAAGAGCCCAGTGTGGATTCCAAACAACAGTATCATGCATGTATGTAGACAAAATTACACTTTTCTGTATGAGGACATACAAGAGATCCGACCATCATTTAAAAAAGGCCAAAGAGCCCACACCAACCACAATGACCATCAGGTAAGTTGTCACAACAAGAATGAGGTGCTGTATAAGTTGTCCAGTTAACGTTCTTACCGTTTTAGCAATGTTCTGTGCTGCACGGATCTTCCGGAGCTTCAAATAACCCGGGTTTTTTGTCACTGCCTCACCCAGCTGTATAAAGACAGAAAAGGAGAGAGAACATTTGGTTTTGTTGAAAGAAAGAGCATCGGAGAGGAATCTGTCCCGTGGCAGCTGAAGACTCTCATGGATTCAGGCTGTTTCACATCAACCTGTTTGACACCAACTGCAAACTTATTTGGACTGAATCTTTGGTGGGTGCACTTCTGCAAATGGGTTGTCTCTATGAAAATAACACATTCCAAGAGAGGAACGGTGTGGGGCAGACAGGGAAAGGCAGAAAGAACTAACAGAACGATCGAAAAAGACAAGACAGACACATGGAGAGTAAAAAGAAATGAATTTACCATCTTGGCAGCCTCAGCTTCTCCTTCAGCCTGAATAATCTTCTGCCTCTGGTCCTGTTTGGCTTTTTCTACATAGAACTGAGCTCGTTGCGCCTCCTGCTGGGCTGCATGGAAACATGTGGTACATTAGTGGTTGTATGGCAACACCACCGTGTTGACACCTTGCTCCAAATGCTGGTCACACTCATGCCGGCATTTCTGCTCACCAACTTGTTTGGCCTCAACAGCAGCTGTGTATTCTCGACTGAAGCTGAGCTCCGTGATTGCTACATCATCCAGGATGATGTTGAAGTCTTTGGCTCGCTCAAACAGTTCTCTCCGGATCAGCAGTGAGACCTTTTGGTCACAACGTTGGAGGTTGTGGGAAAGTAAAGAAATAAGTTGCCGATCACACATTTAACCATTAAATCACACATGTAACCATTAAATTCCAGATGTATTTTAATGAAATATTCTGAAGAGACACATTCCCTCTCATCTTGATGGGTTAGGGTCTTTTGTCCCCTCCCCCTCCTCCCCATTTGGAAGTTACCGTTCCATGTTGCCACCTTTTCAAGTGCAGTTATTCCTTCTGGCCCTTCCTCAGTTCACAGTGCACAGGCCTTGTCTAGTGAATTTATAATAGGTGAACGTCTGCTGTAACCTACATACTTTCTGCTATTGCTGCAGCACCTACTGGCTGAGCTGAAATACATTGTGGGATAACGACCTGTTCCAAGTCCACACACGTCACATACACTATATTGCCAAAAGTATTTGGCCACCCATCCAAATGATCAGAATCAGGTGTCCTAATCACTTGGCCCGGCCACAGGTGTATAAAACCAAGCACTTAGGCCTGGAGACTGTTTCTACAAACATTTGGGAACTGTCATAGGATGACACCTGTGCAACAAATCCAGCCGTGAAATTTCCTTGCTCCTAAATATTCCAAAGTCAACTGTCGGCTTTATTATAAGAAAATGGAAAAGTCTGGGAACAACAGCAACTCAGCCACGAAGTGGTGGGCCAGGTAAACTGACAGAGGGGTCAGCGGATGCTGAAGCGCATAGTGCAAAGAGGTCGCCGACTTTCTGCACAGTCAGTTGCTACAGAGCTCCAAACTTTATGTGACCTTCAAATGAGCCCACGTACAGTACGCAGAGAGCTTCATGGAATGGGTGTCCATGGGCGAGCAGCTGCATCTAAGCCATACATCACCAAGTCCAATGCAAAGTGTCGGATGCAGTGGTGTAAAGCACGTCGCCACTGGACTAGAGCAGTGGAGACGCGTTCTCTGGAGCGATGAATCACGCTTTTCCATCTGGCAATCTGATGGACGAGTCTGGGTTTGGAGGTTGCCAGGAGAACGGTACATTTCGGACTGCAATGTGCCGAGAGTGAAATTTGGTGGAGGAGGAATTATGGTGTGGGGTTGTTCTTCAGGAGTTGGGCTTGGCCCCTTAGTTCCAGTGAAAGGAACTTTGAATGCTCCAGGATACCACAACATTTTGGACAACTCCATGCTCGCAACCTTGTGGGAACAGTTTGGAGCGGGCCCCTTCCTCTTCCAACATGACTGTGCACCAGTGCACAAAGCAAGGTCGATAAAGACATGGATGACAGAGTCTGGTGTGGATGAACTTGACTGGCCTGCACAGAGTCCTGACCTGAACCCGGTAGAACACCTTTGGGATGAATTAGAGCGGAGACTGAGAGCCAGGCCTTCTCGACCAACATCAGCGTGCGACCTCACCAATGCGCTTTTGGATGAATGGTCGAAAATTCCTATAAACACAGTCCGCAACCTTGTGGACAGCCTTCCCAGATGAGTTGAAGCTGTAATAGCTGCAAAAGGTGGGCCGACATCATATTGAGCCCTATGGGTTAGGAATGGGATGGCACTTAAGTTCATACGTGAGTCAAGGCAGGTGGCCAAATACCTTCGGCAATATACTGTATGATGTATACTTCGAATAAAGGGGCTTACTACACTATACTTCCAAGAACCTTGTAAAATTCTAAAGCCATGTTGGAAACTTTGAATTGGAATTTTGTTGGCAATTGATGACAGAAGATTTCCAGAAGAGAGGGACCAAGAAATAGACACTCAGAAATGAATTGTCTCTATCGACAAGTATTGCTGACTCCATAGCTCCATGACCTGTCAATACACCTGTGGCACCTCCTCCGATGAGTTCTCACCTGAGCTCTCTGTGTGATGAGCTGGGAAGCATTGAATTTGGCCACCACACTCTTCAGAACTTCATTGACAATGGATGGCAGCACACGCTCGTCATAATCCAGACCCAACTGCTGGTAGAGGGTTGGCAGGTTGGACGCCAGAGGCCTCGAGAGAACTCGCAGGGCAATGTTCACCATCTGCAGGTCTGGCAAAAACCCCACATGTTCAGGGCAAATAAGTAGCTCACCACTGCTCCCTGGGGGACAGTAAACCGCCACGACACCTCTACAACATGCCTGACAACTCATTTAGGGTTAGCTTATTGTCACATATCCTCGAAAATTACGTTTCAATCCATTAAGGAAAAAACAAACATGCTGTCTTACAATCAAATCACAAAATAGGAAACTCAATTCTAATATATTTCTATGAACTGAAGTGAAACTATACAGATTTTCCAAGAAATCTGCCATCAAAATAATGTTCAACAGTTCTCTCGGTTATTTTACTGATTACAAGATAACGTTCAGATTATACTCATATAAAGAATGATGACATGAAGGAATTAAACTACCATAATAACATAAAGAATCACTATGAGCCACATTTTCTCTAAAGGTTAAAACAGGTCAACTGGACATGCGTAACCCTTGACATTTATATGCCGAGTTGGTTTACTAAATGCTATTAGTTAATGGTCAAATCATGCAAACACTCCTGCTAATTGTGTTCTGTTGGGTTTGAACGACTGTCAAACTTTGGGGCGGGCAGCACTGGTGTTTAAGCCTCGTCTGTGCAGAGATGATCCATCAAAGTCGCCTTCTTTTACTCCTCTTTCAAACTATCATTCCTCTCTAGCCAAAACATGAAAATGAATGTTTCCTAAAGAGTGTCCCTTAGCTCTGAGGTGTAAATGGATGCCTGAAACACGTACCCAGTAGTTGTTGCTCCTGCGTTGGCCCATTCATCTGTGCATCACTGATATTAGCAGCCAAGATTAAAAATCTATTTGATTTCTATATCTGGTGCTCAATATTAAATATTGTACTAAATAAATTTGAAAATACACATTTTTTAAAAACATTCTCACTCAGAGGTGAATTGTTCAGTTTTAATTTAGTACAAAACTTTTGTTAATTTCTATACAGTAAGCAAGAGAGAATGAGAGAGAAAGAGACCTTTGCTTCCAGTGAGAGATGAGATCTTTCTGGGTTTGGCTCTGATGTCGTAGATGATTGGATACTGGAACCAGGGGATTCTAATAAGAAAATGCAAACAGAGTGAACAGAACTGAAGCTCAGGCTGTCTTAGAAGTTACAGTAATGTTCCACAGAATTAGACAGGGGAGTGCGTATTGTCTTGTTTTATTTAACAGTGAGAAAATGACAGCGTTCAAGAGTTCTTTTATTTGAGTCCTATGTGTTCTCTTATATGGACGTCAACCACCTTTGATCAAACACAAGAGCGATACCTGAAGTGCAGCCCTTCAGCAAGAACCGTGTTCATCTGCATCCCCCCAATCCGGTTGAAAATGATCGCTCTCTGCCCTCCTTCGACTAAAACACACACACACACACACACACACACACACACACACGAACATCAAGAAGTTTGGAACTGATAAAATGAGTTAGATGAACACACCATGTCTTCATGACTTTCTTTCAATCTTTTGGAAAAAGGGTTTACACTTCATTGCTTGGTTGAAACTAAAATAATTATAACAAAGAGCAACAATAAAAATCATAAGCATGATTTTACTATTATGATAAGATGGAACAGTATTGAAGGAAGCTGAAACCAGGTATTTCTCATTGTCTTTCCTCTGACCGCCAACTCTCTTTTACTATATGAGCCTCAATCCTCCACTATGGTCCCTGTACCGGGTCCCCTGGGCCTACGACACCGCAGATCAAGTTTGGTCTTCTAAACACCAGAATTTTGATAAACAGCTACAATTTGGTGCTATATTCCTTGAGTGGCTCCAGTTTTACAAATTTCTTTAGTTTCTTGATGAATCCAAACTTGTAGTTGTCCAATTGATTAAAACAATGCTGTATAAAAACCTTCCATTAACCAGTAATAAAGTTCATATATGATTTTAAAAATGTGTAGTGATTTTTTTAGACTTTCTCTCAATGATATTTGCCTGTTTGTTGTCTTTGTTCAGAAAGATGTTGCCAATATAGCAATAGTCTAAAAACAAGAACAGTGCCTTGCTTCCCAGCTGAGCAGAGATGTTTGACTTTAATGTTGGCCAGTTTGGACCTGTGTACCTGTGTATGTAGCTTCTTTCACTCCATAAGCTAGAGCTCCAGCACCGAGCAGTAGTTTGACACCGAGTCCAGAACCCCGAGGTCCAGACGACATCCTGCCCACGATCTGCCGCAGCTGCTGCAGAAAACCCTGAAACACAGGCACCAAAAACATGCATCAGCTTGTGATGGTTCACAGCTTCAGCGAGATCTTCATACATAGATACAAGCAAGAACGAAAATAATCTATATGACAATCACCTTAGCTGACATGGACCTGCTACGGACCGTAACGACGTCACTACAGGTGTACCACTACTAAGAGGTGTAGCGTAAATAATGGTATGGATAATGGGGGGGAGTATTCCCTAACATTAAAAAGTAGCGTCAAATTTATGCTAACCACGAACGTAAATGACACCCAACCCGAGCTATATGTGAGCTAACGTCAGATCTCACGTGCATAAAGAACAATGCTAAAGTCACATGACACACAAAAGGAAAGAACTTAACGGTCACGTTACAGTAAACTACCCATTGGCTGAAGAAGGAATGAGAAATAAAACACTTACAATGGGCTCTTTATTGGCCATGCTTCCACACTACTTTACAGAGCCAAGCAAAGTAGACCACAAGGTCACTCGTGATGACGTACTTCCGCATTCGCGGGGTGATGTGGGATATGTAGGACGTTCTATATTAGCCGGAAATCCGACGTTTACAATATGATAGCTTGGTTCGCGCTTATACTATATGTTTCCTGTCATTATAGGCTAATTAACTTAATCAATCAAAATCAAATTTTACTTTTTTTACTTAATTGGTGTCACATTGAATTTTAGGAGACTTTCATGCCCCTCCACAGGGCTAAGTGAAAAATGTTTTTCACACTTTTTAGTATGCCAGATAAATCCTGAATGCACTGTGTGGGGACAAATAACATTCACAGTAAATATGGAAAGGAAGGTGGGCAGGGAGACTAATACCGTATATTGGCTCCAAACTCCCAACACACTCTGACATCAGGCCTCTGTCACCAAGTCATAAACACCATCACCTCTGTAGAAAAATGGGAAATGGTCCCTTCCCTTTGACCACTCCTAAAGAAGAGAGGAAGGTCTCTTACATTGCATTATTGATTATCAGCTCTGTTTCCATGGAAACTCTGACCTCATGATGGAGTCAGAAAACTTGTGGTTGTCCTTGCAAGCTGCATTAGGTGGAGGATGATGGGTTGGCCAGTGAGGAGTATAAGACTATTGAACTATCCCTAAACTATACTACTATAGCTGAGGTCTGAATCATAATCAGACCTACTGCATTTAGGGTTCATGTCAAACGTGTTGCACTGTTATTGTCACCTTTTCTAAACCAAAAACACACCTGACAGATGTTGAATGTGGACTAAACAGTGTGGAAGTTGTTGAAACCTTATAACAAAAAGTACTGTTTGAAAGATACTTACACTAATTAGCACATTGTTGTTAGCTACAAGACAGAATAATTAAAAGTTGCTAAGGTTTAAACATCGAGCCAGGTAGTTGTATCCTACCAGATAGATATAGATGCATTGTATAGATTAATCCCAGAGTATTGGAACAATATCCTGGTGTGCTATAAACAAATAGAAAACATACCATTTAACAAAAGGATAATATTACTCTGCCAACAAATTATATGAATATATTTCTGAAATGCATATTGCAGTCCTTTGTCTCATTCTCTCCATTTCTGAGCAATGACTCCAGAACCTTGATAAAAATGTCCCTGACAGTATCTTTCACTGAAATCACAGAAATCCATGTTTACATGCCTGCAGGTATGAACTGGCCAGGACAGGCACCTGTTACCCGGGCGGGGGGGTGGGGGGGCTTAGCACAGGTTCAATTGCAGCAAATAAACAGTGCAGTTGTCTGGAAACTTTAATGAACAGCTCAGTTCGCAGGATCATGTGGAAGTAAATCTCAAACAAATATAGCACGGTCTCGGGCCAGTACCAATTAGAGCTGGATTGGGTTGCGTCCAGCTTCTCCTCTGAAGAACATTTACTACTGAAACGGGCAGAGCCGTCGGACCCAAACGCTGCACGCTCGGGAAGAAGATCCGGGAGCGCCGGCGGTGCAAACCGAGCAGCAGAACAGAACCCGGAGGAGATCTCCGCGAACTCGGGATCAGAGACAGAAGGCGGAAGTCTTTTACCGGAACAGAGGCGAGGCAGGAAGGTGAACAACAGGCAAGGTCGGTACCGGGTGATCAGTCTGTAGAAGAACGAACAGCTATTATATATGGATCTGACACAGGAATGAACAGTTGATCCGTACTTTGAACGGCTTCAACTGTGACTCAGGGCACTATTACTTATTGTTTTTTGGCTGTTACTTATTTATTGTCACGGTTAAAACTTGAATGAATTATTAATAACCATAATTTGAGGGAAACGTGGGTCTTGTAATAATCAGGCTCCGCTTTGCTGCCCCCTTCTGTCGATGTTGAGAATTACTGGGAAAATGCAGCTAATGTGAAAATGATCTTTTACTTTTTGTATTATTTAGTCTGAGCCTGTACTTTTTTCTTTTTAAAATACGAAATTTGTACTGTTTAATTTTTTTATTTTAATCATAAAAGTGTACACTGGTTAATTTTTATTATGTCTGCTTTCAGTTTCTGTAATTCTTTTGAAACAGAAATAGAAAATGTTGTTGTTTCTTTGTTGTTTTTAATATCCTTAATTTGAATATTTAATCATTTTTCGGTTTGTTTAAAAAGAGTATTTACAGTTTGAAAGAAACAGAAGCCTTAAAAATACCAAGATTGTGAACCAAAGTGAAGGAAATGTTTATTAAAACCATTCAATCAAATGTAATGAATAATATTCAAATGGTGAAAAGGTAAAAATACTGAAAATTCTGGTAATTGTTTTTCATTTCAGAAGCTAAATGAAAAATATTATTATGAAAAGTATGTATTTCTCATAAGAAGGAGCAGAAAATATAAGATATATTCTGCTCGCTGCCATTTTTCAGTCAAAGTCTAAACTAATTTTACCCCATGCTAGAACCCCACTTTACTTTTACATTTCATCCTTGAGTGAATTGTTTCTACCTTTGATGGTGTTGGTGGTGTTTTACTTCTATTGTAAGGGCACTTGTTTTCCTAAAATCAGAAATCAAATTGACATTTTGTTTGCTGACTAAAATGATAAAATATAAAGAAAAGAGAGATAGATCATTTTGGTGTGTATGTGTGTTCATTCGTGTGTGTGCGTGTGTGTGTGTGTGTGTGTGTGTGTGTGTGTGTGTGTGTGTGTGTGTGTGTGTGTGTGTGTGGGCTGAATCCAGTTTCCTGTCTCTGCTCCAGGTTTTCTCTCCTTCCGGTTCTCTGGCCGCCATTTTAGGAGCTATCAGCTCCAAGAACAAAAGCAGCTCTGTTTTATGCAATATTTTCTACACAATTGTACAAACACACTCATACAAACAAATCCACAATTAAAGGCGCTGTTTTAGAGAAGCATTCAAGCGAAATGATTTACTGGTTAATTTAACGGGTTATGAGAACTTAAGACATCAACAATCTTGCTGTCCAACACTTTAAGTGCGCCCCCTAGAGGCCTCATTGATGGTTGTCATTTAAATGATTTAAAATTTAAAAACGAGAACGAGGCGCTACAAGCCCAATTTACGAACTATGCTGCCAAACTAAAAGCTAATACTTGGGAATAGGTAACATGATAATACTTTTGCAGATATTAATGCTTTATGCTTAATCAGAAACCAGGGATGATTTACAGGCCTTACTTCCTCTCATGCAGGAAACATGTTGTTTCTTGATCGGGCATTCTGAGGTGAATCAAAGAAATCTTATCATAATCTATTATACCATGTCTTCTGTTTGAAGATAGAATGGGTGTGACTTAACGGAACTTCTTAACTGATTTAAAAAACACAACAAGTTGGTTAAGATAATTCCTTAAATGAGATTTCTTTTAAAAAAATATTTATTTATCTTTACAGAAGTCAAAATTTTCTCCTTAAAAAAATCAAACAAAAAACATTTTCACAAGTAAAGTAGTAAAAATCCAAGTGACTTGTGGAAATTAGGTCAATATTTAATGACTAACACACAATCTGTGTCAAAATGTCCTAGAGCAGGAAAAACTGATACCAATGCTAAATATATGTAGCATCGACAGCCTTTTTTGTTGAATTTATACATGATTTTGAGGAGGCGCAACAAGTCGGCAGTGTGTGAATTTATCATTTCTCTAACCATAACGGGTCATAAGTTAAGAAAATGTTTTGAGATGCCAAGTTTACTTCTCATTATCTATTTCACTTGAAAAGGGCAAATATACAAATGTAAAGTGTGAATGGTTGTTTTTGTGTGTTTGTTTTTTAAATTGACATATTATTCATAATTTAGTGTGTCTGAAAAAGCTGCCTCTGAAGCATTTAGACCAACAGATGTTCAGTAAGTGTTTAACAGGAACCAAATATTTCCAGTGAAAAGTTGTGAACATCAGTGGTATAAAGAGGAGGAAGGAACATAAAAAGCTGTATAAGCTGTGCAGTTGGGACATCCTCTGCCCCAAGACCCTTGAACTGGGTCAGGAAGAACTTTATAAAAAAGAAATCTGAAGGAGAGCCACATATGAAGAAAAAAGGACCAAGGGCACAGGTGTATTTTCAGATGTCCTCGTATGAAGATCTGCTCAAGTCATCCTTCAGGACCATACTTAGTGTAAAACTAGAAAAAATAAACAAGACAGACTCCTACAGTAACTCGTGCATTTATGTGACCTGAATATATCATTTTCTAAGGGTTTAGCAAGTGGAGTCAGAGTGGAGGTTCTGCACGGTATTATACTTTTAAAGACTTTACGACAAAGTGCTTTACACTATAAACTTTGCCAAAACGAAAGTAAAACCCAGTCAATGAAGTACACACGCACACACGCACACACACACGTGTACATACCCCAACTGCTATCGTACCCATAACAATTAATAAAAGGACAT
Organism: Takifugu flavidus; assembly: GCF_003711565.1. Classification (NCBI taxonomy): domain Eukaryota; kingdom Metazoa; phylum Chordata; class Actinopteri; order Tetraodontiformes; family Tetraodontidae; genus Takifugu; species Takifugu flavidus. Next base: position 5,700,544 of record NC_079534.1, on the reverse strand, counting down.
AAGTATTATTAAAATTATACAATAAGGATAAAATTAACAAGAATAAAATGAATGAAAGGATAAGAAAAGAAACCAAAAACCAGGTTGTCTTATGGACAGTCTTTCAGCTGTTCCCAGGTCTCCAAGAAGGCTGTTAAAATCAAATCTGACAGGTAAAAAGGACCAACACAGTTAAGAAAAAATGTAAAGAAACATCAGCAAAATCATCAAGAAAACAAATGTTCAAATCTTCTGATGTTATCTGTGGGCAGTGAAGCTGTGATTGAAAGTTCTGAAAAAAGCCTGTTGGATGAGAAAAGTCCAATTGACTGTTTATATGCTAAAGTCTTGGTTGACTGAGAACATTCACCAACATCCTCTTGATGAACCCACTGGCCAACATGAAAGAGCTGATGGTGCGGATTTCACAGCAAGGTTGAATATTCTGTCTTTCGCATAAAATTTATATCTGACATACATAAAAAATCTAAAAAATCTCTTCCTCGCCCACCTGTGCGGTGCCTCCTTCAGACTTGGGTCTGGGAGTCTGAGGGTTCTGCCCAGGATCCTAGCTGTTCCTGGACTGCGCTCTTCTGGACAGAGATCTCTGGTGTGGTTCCTGGTATCTGTTGGAGCATCTACTCAGGTTGGGTGTTACTGCCCCTAGTGTCCCGATCACCACTGGGACCACTGTTGCCTTCATCCTCCACATTCTCTCCATCTCCTCCTTCAGCCCTCGGTACTTCTCCAGCTTCTCATGTTCCTTCTTCCTGATGTTGCTATCACTTGGGATTGCTACATCCAGAATCAGAATCAGAATCAGAAGAAGGTTTATTGCCATTGTTCATGTAATACACAGTATTACACAAACTAGGAATTTGTCATGGTGTGCCGCTGTGACATTCAACATAACACTAGACATCAACACCACACTAGAATAAGATAAATAAAATAAAATAAGACTTATATACAGTATATACATAAATAGTGTCTCCTGGTGTTTATCCACCACCATCTTGTCAGTCTGGATCTGGAAGTCCCACAGGATCTTGGCCTGCTTGTTCTCCAGCACTTTCGGGGGTGTCTCCCACCTGGTCCCTGGGACCTCCAGTCCATACTCAGATGTTCCTGTCCGCTGTGCCAGCCACCTGGTTAAGCTGCTCCATGTGTGCCCTGCCTGCTAACATCTTGCACCCTGCTGTGATGTGCTGGCCTGTCTCAGGGGCATCTCCACACAGCCTCCACCTGGGGTCATGTCTGGTCTGGTCTGGTCTGGTCTGGTCTAGTCTGGTAGACCCTGGTCTGGTCTGGTCTAGTCTGGTCTGGTCTGGTCTGGTAGACCCTGGTCTGGTCTGGTCTGGTCTGGTCTGGTCTAGTCTGGTCTGGTCTATTCTAGTAGACCCTGGCCTGGTCTGGTCTGGTGGACCCTGGCCTCTATTGCTCTGGTGCTCAGGGCCAGTTCTTGTGCAGCCATGATTAGTTCCTCTGTGCTCTCTTCCAGTCCGGCCTTTTCCAGCTCCTGGTAGGTTTTCTTGATATCAGCCACTTCCTCAATTTGTCGGTGGTCCATTCCATGCAGGGGCTGATCCTTCCATGATAGCCCCTCAGGTTCCTCCTCCTTGCTGGGCTTTTGTTGCCTGAGGCATTCACTCAGCAGTGGGTCAGTGGGGGCCATCTTCTTGATGTATTCTTGAAGCCTTGTTGTTTCCTCTTCAAGATTCAAGAGAACTTTATTGATCCCTTTAGGGGGTGTCCACCAGGGAAATTAGCATCTCCAAAGATCTACAGCATCTACAAAATTTCCCACCACCATTTCACCCCATCAAACCTATTAAAGATAATAAAAATATAATAAAATAAGAAATAAAATAGAATAAATTAAAAATAGAATATGAATATAAATATAAAACTATAAAAATGTTCCAGTTCTCCTGTTGGCCCTCCTCCCCCCCTGTGAGGAGTTGAACAGCCTGATGGCTCGGGGGATGAATGAGTTCCCCAGTCTGTTGGTCCTGAACTTGGACAGTAGTTCAGACACTAACCCTAACCATTACTAGTCCTCGGCCCCTTCCTTTCGCTTCGTGTTCAGCCTCAGGACATGGACTTAGGGTGTGAAACCCTCGTGCATGGTGAGGAGGTGCTCCTGGTCTTGATGTCAGTGGCTTGTATCTCTTCCAGTGGCCAGGGTATTATGGCAGCAGGGTATCTGATTACTGGCAGGGCGTAGGTGTTTATGGTCTAGATCTTGTGCTTACCATCCAGCTGACCTTTCAGGACCTGTCTTAACCTCTGCAGGTATTTGGCTGTGGCTGACCTCCTAGCTGCCTCCTCATGGTTACTAGCTGCCCCCTCATGGTTACTAGCTGCCTCCTCATGGTTACTAGCTGCCCCCTCATGGTTACTAGCTGCCTCCTCATGGTTACTAGCTGCCCCCTCATGGTTACTAGCTGCCTCATCATGGTTACTAGCTGCCTCCTCATGGTTACTAGCTGCCCCCTCATGGTTACTAGCTGCCTCCTCATGGTTTCTAGCTGCGTCCTCATGGTTACTAGCTGCCTCCTCGTGGTTTCTAGCTGCGTCCTCATGGTTACTAGCTGCCTCCTCATGGTTACTAGCTGCCTCCTCATGGTTTCTAGCTCCCCCTCATGGTTTCTAGCTGCCTCCTCATGGTTACCATTCTCCTGCAGGATCCCCAGGTATTTGTAACTGTCCTCCACATCTGTGATGTTCCCTTCAGGTAGGTCAACCCCATCAGTTGTGATCACCCTTCCCCTTCTAGATATCGTCTGCCCACATTTATCTGGTCCGAATGACATCCCGAATGTCTTTGCTGTAGATCCTAGTGAGGTGGATCAGGGGGTCAATTTAAGATTCAAGATTCAAGAGTACTTTATTGATCCCTTTAGGGGGTGTCCACCAGGGAAATTAGCATCTCCAAGGATCTACAAGCATCTACAAAATTTCCCACCACCATTACACCCCATTAAACCTATTAAAGATAGCCTAACCCTAACCCTAAATATAATAAAATAAGAAATAAAATAGAATAAATTTAAAATAGAATATGAATATAAATATAAATATAAAACTATAAAATGTCACAATGTGACAAATGTCACGCAGTGCACAGGTTGGTGTTGCGCGTCCTACAGTCCTGGGCGATTGCCCTGTCGACCAGTAGCTGGTGCTTGGCACCTCTGGTGTTGTTGCCTCTGCCTTTCTGTGCTCTGCTCATGTATGGATCCATGTGCCTGCTGATCTTAGCCGCTATGATGCCTGATAGGAGCTTCCATGTGGTGCTGAGGCAGGTTATGGGCCGGTAGTTGGACGGTATTGTGCCCTTCTGGGGGTCCTTCATTATGAGGACTGTCCGGCCCTGGGTTAGCCACTACTGATAACATGTCATGTGATCACATGACACAGATTTGATCTTAAAATAATATGACTGTGGCTCATTACTTTGTGCAAAGCGCTGTACAGCTGTATCAGCTTTCATTCTTGGAAAATATAAAGGTTGGATTCAAAAGAAAAAACATTGCTCTCACTGTACCAACATGAAATCTGTTAAAAACAGCTTATTTTTAAAAATGTATTTGATGACATATGCATGTATCTTTAAGTCAGATACTGTATGTTTTAGGTATGGAGCTGTTTTGTTATGTGTCACTGCTGATTATTCATATAGAACAGGATGGTTACAAATGATAACAGTATTTGATATTTTTCTGATTAATTCACTGTTAATTTTCATTGTCATATTTTAATTTTCATAGACCTCAGGTTGATTTATTGTGGTTGTTAATGATATCGGACCCATGTAACCCTAACCTTCAGCTCATACTGGGTTAACCTGAATGGAGGAATATTGCTTCACCTGTATTGAGACTCCATCACACCTTAACGCACAATCACACACATAAGAGTGACGTTGTAAATGTCACAATACACATCCTAAACAGCGACTATATGAAACGGTAGTATGACTAAGTCATCAGGCATGAAATCCAAATAGCTTAGTGCTGTTTTAGTCAACAATTTCAGTGAGATAATTTAATTTAAAAGTTGCCAACATGCTTCTTTAAGGTACATTTAAAGGTGATTTGATAGTTAGGGTTAGATCTCCTGTCTCAGCTTGTTCTTCCAAAAAGAATTCCAGCTGTTAGCCTGAAGCTATGGAAGCTCATAAAGGTGCAGATGTTTGACAAAGAGAATGGAAAGGAGTGAGGGTGGAGAGTGTTTGGAGGAGAGGTGGAGTGGAGTGAATATTGGGGGGGGCAGAGGAGTGTGTGAGAAAGAGGGAGGGAGACTGGGACAGGGGACAAAGACAGAGGAGGGTTAGAGGGAGAGAGGGGGAGACTGGGACAGGGGACAAAGACAGAGGAGGGTTAGAGGGAGAGAGGGAGGAGGGAGACTGGGACAGGGGACAAGACAGAGGAGGTGGGTTAGTGGGAGAGAGGGGGAGACTGGGACAGGGGACAAAGACAGAGGAGGTGGGTTAGAGGGAGAGAGGGGGGAGACTGGGACAGGGGACAAAGACAGAGGAGGTGGGTTAGTGGGAGAGAGGGAGGGAGACTGGGACAGGGGACAAAGACAGAGGAGGTGGGTTAGAGGGAGAGAGGGGGGATGGAGACTGGGACAGGGGACAAAGACAGAGGAGGTGGGTTAGAGGGAGAGAGGGGGGATGGAGACTGGGACAGGGGACAAAGACAGAGGAGGTGGTTAGAGGGAGAGAGGGGGGAGACTGGGACAGGGGACAAAGACAGAGGAGGTGGGTTAGAGGGAGAGAGGGAGGGAGACTGGGACAGGGGACAAAGACAGAGGAGGTGGGTTAGAGGGAGAGAGGGGGGAGACTGGGACAGGGGACAAAGACAGAGGAGGTGGGTTAGAGGGAGAGAGGGGAGGGAGACTGGGACAGGGGACAAAGACAGAGGAGGTGGGTTAATGGAGAGAGAGGGAGGGAGACTGGGACAGGGGACAAAGACAGAGGAGGGTTAGAGGGAGAGGGGGGATGGAGACTGGGACAGGGGACAAAGACAGAGGAGGAGGGTTAGAGGAGAGAGAGGGAGGGAGACTGGGACAGGGGACAAAGACAGAGGAGGAGGGTTAGGGGGGAGAGGGAGGAGGGAGACTAGGACAGGGGACAAAGACAGAGGAGGTGGGTTAGAGGGAGAGAGGGAGGGAGACTGGGACAGGGGACAAAGACAGAGGAGGGGGTTAGAGGGAGAGAGGGAGGGGAGACTAGGACAGGGGACAAAGACAGAGGAGGTGGGTTAGAGGAGAGAGGGAGGGAGACTGGGACAGGGGACAAAGACAGAGAGGTGGGTTAATGGGAGAGAGGGAGGGAGACTGGGACAGGGGACAAAGACAGAGGAGGGTTAGAGGGAGAGGGGGGATGGAGACTGGGACAGGGGACAAAGACAGAGGAGGAGGGTTAGAGGAGAGAGGGGAGGGAGACTGGGACAGGGGACAAAGACAGAGGAGGAGGGTTAGAGGGAGAGAGGGAGGGAGACTAGGACAGGGGACAAAGACAGAGGAGGTGGGTTAGAGGGAGAGAGGGAGGGAGACTAGGACAGGGGACAAAGACAGAGGAGGTGGGTTAGAGGGAGAGAGGGAGGGAGACTGGGACAGGGGACAAAGACAGAGGAGGTGGGTTAGAGGAGAGAGGGGGGATGGAGACTGGGACAGGGGACAAAGACAGAGGAGGTGGGTTAGAGGGAGAGAGGGGGGATGGAGACTGGGACAGGGGACAAAGACAGAGGAGGTGGGTTAGAGGGAGAGAGGGGGGGAGACTGGGACAGGGGACAAAGACAGAGGAGGTGGGTTAGAGGGAGAGAGGGAGGGAGACTGGGACAGGGGACAAAGACAGAGGAGGTGGGTTAGAGGGAGAGAGGGAGCGAGACTGGGACAGGGGACAAAGACAGAGGAGGTGGGTTAGAGGGAGAGAGGGAGGGAGACTGGGACAGGGGACAAAGACAGAGGAGGTGGGTTAGAGGAGAGAGGGAGGGAGACTGGGACAGGGGACAAAGACAGAGGAGGGTTAGAGGGAGAGGGGGGGATGGAGACTGGGACAGGGGACAAGACAGAGGAGGAGGGTTAGAGGGAGAGGGGGAGGGAGGACTGGGACAGGGGACAAAGACAGAGGAGGAGGGTTAGAGGGAGAGAGGGAGGGAGACTAGGACAGGGGACAAAGACAGAGGAGGTGGGTTAGAGGGAGAGAGGGGGGAGACTGGGACAGGGGACAAAGACAGAGGAGGGTTAGAGGGAGAGAGGGGGGAGACTGGGACAGGGGACAAAGACAGAGGAGGTGGGTTAGAGGGAGGAGAGGGGGGAGACTGGGACAGGGGACAAAGACAGAGGAGGTGGGTTAGAGGAGAGAGGGGGGAGACTGGGACAGGGGACAAAGACAGAGGAGGTGGGTTAGAGGGAGAGAGGGAGGGAGACTGGGACAGGGGACAAAGACAGAGGAGGGGGGGTAGAGGAGAGAGGGGGGAGACTGGGACAGGGGACAAAGACAGAGGAGGTGGGTTAGAGGGAGAGAGGGAGGGAGACTGGGACAGGGGACAAAGACAGAGGAGGTGGGTTAGAGGGAGAGAGGGAGGAGGGAGACTGGGACAGGGGACAAAGACAGAGGAGGGGGTTAGAGGGAGAGAGGGGGGAGGACTGGGACAGGGGACAAAGACAGAGGAGGTGGGTTAGAGGGAGAGGGGGGGGGGGATGTGAAACCAGAGTAATAGGAAGGGAGAGACAGCGAGGAAAGAGACCAGAGGACAGAGAGAGTACAATAGGAAAGGAAACGGGAGACTGCCCCTCAGTGGCAGTTCGCGGAATTGCCCCCATTCTGACGGGTTTAACACGGTCCTAAAATCTTTTACTGTCTATTCGGACGTTTAAAAAACGCTTCTCCGTTTTTGTTACAGGGGCCGAAACTGATCAGGTGCTTGGACAAAATTACTCAATCAAATAAAAATGAGTCTTTGAAGTATTTCTTTGGGATGTGTGCTCGAGTGCAGCCGAGCCTCGTGTTCAGAGCGGGTGCGCACCAGGAAGACTCGGCGGAGGAACGGCGGAACATGGCGCTCAGGGAAATCCTGATCCAAATCCATGAGCCAGGCCCGCGCTTTCCCTCGTGCCAAAGCAGCCGGCTTTTTGTTGACTGACATCTTCAATGGCCAATCAATTCTCGAGGGGCACCAAAGCCGACTTAGCCGGCCAATGAAATGTGGCCTTGAGCGCCCGCGTGCGTCATCAGAGCAGAATGTGGATGTGGGTCGTGGCTGCAGCCCAGTTCTGTCCCCATCCCCCAACCCGAGCGAGTAATGGCGGCTGCGCTTGTGCCGCTTTGTCTTCCTCACGCTCGGCGTGTAAAAGTATTCAATCCCGGTAAGAACTCTGTTTGCCCTCGTGTTTCATAATACCTCGAGCATCACTTCACGAGCACTCTGGCTGTTTTTCCGCACTTTTGTGATCCGCATGTGTGTCGTGTCGCACCTCTTCTGTCGTTGTACCACCGCAGCGACCCGCACCTGTGTTCTTACAGTGTGCTTCGTCCCCACGCACTAATTTAAGAATGTGGTATTGAAAGAAAAAAGTCTTAAGAGCGACAACTACGTGCATCACAACTCGGAGGTGGAACCACGGCTGCAGGAAAGGGGCGGGGCCAACCGGAGGCGGATAGCAGCTTTGATCAGTGATGGCGGTTCGCACATGTAATGATTGATGTTATTTGAATCTCAGTAACAGATGAAGGTCACATTCGCACAAAACAACCGCCACTGACCACCGTGTCTGCATCGCATCCCCACACACACACACACACACACACACAGCCCTTGAGGTTTCCCAGGCGGGTTAGTAGGAGGGATCAGCTCTGGGACTCGAACAGATGGACATCAATCGCACTGACCCGACGTCAGCACGCTGCGATTAGGTGTGTGTGAAAGGTCTCAAGTGGTCAACAAAAGTTGGTGGGTTTGACGGTCCTGTACGCGCCTTGATTCGAATTGAAATGATTTTGTCACCCTAATGCGTCGCGTGATGTTTTAATGAACTATTTCCAGCGGCGGACAGGAGGGGGCGTGGTCTGGACTTCAGAAATTCTATCTATTGTTCCACTTCAACGCGCAAAAAACACCTCTGTGGAGCCTTTATCCAATCAGGGCCCGGCGACCTCTCCTGCTCCCCGCCCACAAGCCTATAATATCGGCTCGGCCGCAAACATCCGCGGCCACTGGCACCATCTTAAAGTGAACCGAAAGGAGGACCGGGTTAATTTTTTCCAACTTTAATTTTAGCCGTCCTTTATTTTATTAACGCACGCAATGGCGGACACACAAGTAGACTCTGGGTCAGACATCTCGGCAAAGGTAAGAACCATCTGTCCCCGCACAGCCCCGCAGAGACTCGCCACTGACCCGGATTCTCGCGAAGCCTTCTCCGCAAGTTCGCGCTTATTTGCGCTCTGTTTATTGGATCGGGTCGGTGCGTATGTTTGGAAATCATTCTCCCGGACATATTTTAAAGGAATTGTACTTTGAAAGGTGCGAATTGCCCCGTGAAGCGTCTCGGCACCGTTTCTTAGGACCGAGCTGTGTTCGCTCATTGTCCAGAGAACAGTCGGCGCGGGTTCTTTGTTTATCCGACGGCTTGGTTCTCTTTCTGGATCACGCACACCAGGTCCAGATCGGAACACCTACACACCGCGCTCTCCGGTGCATGGCTTTAACTCTCACTACTATTTGACGTGCGCGTTTATGGAACCATTCCGCATTTATTGCGCGTAATCCAGATGCTTGTTGTGCCCGGGGTAGCGGCGGCCGGTGCCGGAGTGTTCAGTACCGGTGTGGCGAGTCGCAGTAAATTGGTTTTTCAGTGGTTTCGAATGTACTGGGTTCGTTCGAGTGCAGCTGGCGGTACGGAACTGAGAAACGACGTCACAGAACCACAGATCGGTCGGTGTTCTGACGCCAAACAACCGGGTTTGTTTTTGTATTGACTCGCGCGGTACCGGGGGCGGTACCGGGGGCGTCAGGGGAAAGTTTGGTGTATCGTGGCCCGTTTTCTCGTGTCCTGCTTCTGTTGGTTACATCGTTGTTTGCTGTATTCTAGTGTGGTTCGGCGCCGCGGCGGATATATGGAGACGGTGGCGGAATTATCGACGCTAATCCGCCGCCTGCACGCGTTTTCCGCGGGGCTGCTTTTATCGCCAAACGGCTTAATGGATTTTAACCAATAGATTATTGAAAGCGTTGAATGACCGGGGCGCGCGCGAGCGAGCGCGGAGGCTGTTTCCGGTCTGGGACCGCGAGGTGCGTAACGGAGCAGCAGCCGCGCGGTGCTGTACATCCGCTTTTTGTCGCCATCATGCGTTTTCTTCCTCTATTGTCCTTTACCGCCTACATTACGAGATCGCGGCGCGTGCGTGTCCCCTCCACTCTTCTTTAAAATGGAGAGGTGCATCTTGGGTATTGCGGTGTCTCTGCGGGTGTGTCTCATGGCATATGGGGGGTGAAAGAGACTGCACAGACTACAATACCCAGAAAGCCCTGGGGTCCCATCAAAGTATCAGATTACGCCCCATTAGAGGGGGAGGGGAGAGAGGAGGGACTCCCAGCTGCTACTGCTGGTTGTTAGTGGTTCTGATTCTGACTGATCACGTCTGTGTCCTCCAGGACCTGAAGGAGAAGAAGCTCCTGGAGGAGAAAGAAAATGGAAAAGACGCCGCCACCAACGGAAAGGTATGGTTTCCTTTTGCTTCTGGATCATTTGTTGGACAGGACCACGCTCATGAGATGTTGTCGCAGGATAATGATGAGAACGGTGAACCAGAAATTGGTGATGAAGAAGAGGAGGATGTCGATGAAGAGGAGGATGATGATGATGAAGACGATGGGGACGGTAAGAGAGGAAGGTGGCACTGTGTGCATTTAAGATCTAAGCTATAACTACACGTTTTTTTTAGGTGAGGAGGAAGACGAAGATGATGATGACGACGTTGAAGGTGGAACAAAGCGAGCTGCAGAGGACGAGGATGATGATGATGATGAGGTGGCGCTCTGCTCTTCGTTGCCATGAAAGCCTCCAGCCGACCGAAAGGTGACGTTTCTAATATTGTTTTTGTCTTCGCCAGGATGTGGAGACCAAGAAGCAGAAAACAGATGATGATGATTGATGCGTTTGCTCTTCCTGCGGACCAGCTTCCTGTTTCCTCACCTGTCTCGGGGGGGCTGGAGGACTCAAAGGAAAACATTTTAAAAAATTTCAACATGCTCATTAGCAAGTAGACTTAAACACACGCCCTGAGCTGCAAAATAAATGTAGTCGCAGCATCGATGCAGAAAATCGGCTTCTCAACACAAACGGAGAATCTGTTTGTATTTTTCTTTACATTTTCTATTTTTGTACATATTGTTCGGAGCATTAGCGTCTCTCCGTCTGACCAAATCGGTGCTTCTGTCGAGATTTGACCTGGTTGACCGTGTTTCTGAACAGATTTTAGGGAAAAGTTGTACAAACGGTGAAAACATTCCAGTAAATTTAATGTATGTACTTTAGCTGTACCATAACTGTTGGTTTGGAGGTTGGGCCAAAGCTCCACTTTGTTCTCACACGTTTTCTTTTAAGACGGCCTGTTTGATGTATGTGCAAAGTTTGTTGTTTGACAATAAACCGGACTTTTATTTTGAGTTGGACCTTTTGCTTTACTTCATGTGTGACCAGTTTTTTCCCCGGAATGACTAGAAGATTAAAGTTGTGCTCATTAGTGACCGTGTGGTCGACACTGGAGACGCGAGCATGCTTTGATTGATACACGTGGATGTACAGATGTCTGTTTTCCAAACCATGTCGATACATATCAATTGGCCTGGAAATGTAGGATTTGGTGACGAGTGCGAGAGAACCCTGAACATGTTTTGGAGTATTGGACGTGTGCTGTCATGTCGGCGTCACGCCCAGTGTGACCGTGTCCGACAGGCTGAGGCACGTCACGATTCTGTTCTTGGACAAGTTGGGAAACGGGTCACAACAATATTTTTGGATCCTGTGAATTCATGATATGAGCTGGTCCCGCCCTCATCCCGGTTTTGTGGGGTTGGACCTCGGGCATTGGGTCGACTTCAAGGCTTTTCACTTGGCTGTAAATGTGGAGCAGCGGTTGTTTTAACATTGACAGTGAAATTGATTTGAACACTGAATTTATAGTCACAATTGTACCATTTCCGCAAGAACTGTAAACTAAGTTTTTCTTATGGGGTTGAGCTATTTCCTTTTCCCTGGAAGTATTTCTCCTCATGGTTTCCATCCATTCGCAGAACCCAGTCGTTTTTGGTCAATGAAACAAATCATTTAACTTAGGGTTGTAACTTTTGACTTTGATGTTGGATAGTTTTCCAAGTTCTTTTAAACATTGGCAGAAGATTTTGCTGAGCCAGAGAGTGAAGCCCATGAGCACCAGCGGGCTGTGACTTTCCTACAGCAGACATCTTCTCAGATTCACTCAGTTTTGTTTGTGGCTCCTGTTGTCCTCTAGTTAGGGTTCAGATCAGCTCAGTGACTGAAAAAAGAAATTTCAGTTCAGAAGGTCACCACATTCGCCGTTGACACAGAATAAAAATGTTTGGGAATGTTGCCAAGTAAATTTAATCTTCAATGACTTCAACTTCAAGCTGGTAGCTGCTCTGACCAGCAGATGGAGCTGTTGTAGTTCCGATGAGCAGAGGATCTGGTCGATGAGCAGGAAATGGAAGGAACACAGGTTAATGACAGTTGAAGGAGGTCATTGATCATGACAAAGGTTTCTGTAGAACTATAACATAAAAATCAAAGAATTCCCACACTGGCGGCAATTGGATCAATTAATCAATCGATCGGTCTTTATTTATACGGTGTCTGTCACAATCAAAATTGTCTCAAGGTGCTTTTGGGCCTGACCCCCAACAAGTGACAGGAAAAACTCCCCTAACCCTAACCCCCTAACCCTGACCCTAGACACCCTAACCCTAACCCCCTAACCCTAACCCTAACCCTAACCCTCTACCCTAACCCCCTAACCGCCTAACCCTAACCCCATGACCCCCTAATCCTCTAACCCTAACCCCCTGACCTAACCCTAGACACCCTAACCTCTAACCCTAACCCCCTAACCCTCACCCTCTAACCCTAACCCCCTAATCCTCTAACCCTAACCCCCTGACCTAACCCTAGACACCCTAACCTCTAACCCTAACCCCCTAACCCTAACCCTCTAACCCTAACCCTCACCCTCTAACCCAAACCCCCTAACCCCCTAACCATAACCCTCTAACCCTAACCCCCTAACCATAACCCTCTAACCCTAACCCCTAACCGCCTAACCATAACCCCCCAACCCTAACCCTAACCCTAACCCCCTAACCCTCTAACCCCCTGACCTAACCCTCTAACCCTAACCCCCGAACCCTAACCCCCGAACCCGCGAACCCTAACCCTCACCCTCTAACCTAACCCTCTAACCTAACCCTCTAACCCTACCCCCTAACCCTCTAACCCTAACCCTCTAACCTAACCCCCTAACCCTCTAACCCTAACCCCCTAACCATAACCCTCTAACGCTAACCCTAACCCCCTAACCCTAACCCCCTAACCATAACCCCCCAACCCTAACCCTCTAACCCTAACCCCCTAACCCTCTAACCCTAACCCCCTAACCCTCTAACCCGAACCCCCTAACCCTAACCCTAACCCTAACCCTAACCCCCTAACCCTAACCCTAACCCTAACCCCGTAACCCTAACCCTAACCCTAACCCCTAACCCTAACCCCAACCCTAACCCCTAACCTAACCCCCTAACCCTAACCCTAACCCTAACCCTAACCCCAACCGTAGCATTTCCTGATGCTGCTAGGCCAACATGAGGTTGAACATGCTGTGTAACTGTGAGTGTTGCTGGCAGCTGAGCAGCACTAACACAAGGTCATAGACTGAGCTGAAGCTTCAGCAGCTGGTTACTGAACATGTGCATGAAGGATTTATGATCCATCTAAAGCTGCTGTCTGATACAGTAATCTGATTACATTCCATGTCATGTCAGTCCCCATTTCAGTCTGTTTAACATGCTCATAATTAATCTTGACACACATGCTTCAGTTCAGACATCAGTGGAGCTTTTTGCTCCTGCCCCTTCTTCTGTGCATCAGTCCTCCACACACACACACACACACACGTATATACATAGACACACACAAACTAGGGGGCAAACACCAGTCACAAAATGTACACAGTTGTCTGTTATTAATATTTAATTTCAATCTGAAAGTTTCATTAAAACCAAGTTACTTTCCAAGCGAATGCTAGCGGTCACATTAGCTTCTTCGGTGACAGACCAGCAGCTGGAGGTGCTGCGTTTTCTTGTGGAACCTTGTGGAGAAGCAGAAGAAGAAGAAGAAGCAGCAGTTTTAATGATCTGAGAAATGAACCAATTAAAACTGAGATAAAGTCCAATCCCAGAAGTGAAGTTTCTTGTCTCTATTAGACACCAGAAGCATGCAGTTTCTGTCCACATACATCACCAGGTGGAGTTCTGGGGGTTCCAGCTGTGAGGAGGAGCTGTGAGGAGGAGCTGTGAGGAGGAGCTGTGAGGGGGAGCTGTGAGGAGGAGCTGTGAGGGGGAGACTGTGAGGAGGAGCTGTGAGGGGGAGCTGTGAGGGGGAGCTGTGAGGAGGAGCTTGGGAGAGAGCTGTGAAGAGGAGCTGTGAGGGGGAGCTGTGAGGAGGAGCTGGAGGAGGAGTGTGAGGAGAAGCTGGAGGAGGAGCTGTGAGGAGGAGGTGTGAGGAGGAGGAGCTGTGAGGAGGAGCTGTGAGGGGGAGCTGTGAGGGGGAGCTGTGAGGAGGAGCTGTGAGGGGGAGCTGTGAGGAGGAGGTGTGAGGAGAAGCTGTGAGGAGGAGGTGTGAGGAGGAGCTGTGAGGAGGAGCTGTGAGGAGAAGCTGTGAGGAGGAGCTGTGAGGGGGAGCTGTGAGGAGGAGGTGTGAGGGGGAGCTGTGAGGGGGAGCTGTGAGGGGAGCTGTGAGGGGGAGCTGTGAAGAGGAGCTGTGAGGGGGAGCTGTGAGGAGGAGCTGTGAGGAGGAGGTGTGAGGAGAAGCTGTGAGGGGGAGCTGTGAGGGGGAGCTGTGAGGAGGAGCTGTGAAGAGGAGCTGTGAGGGGGAGCTGTGAGGAGGAGCTGTGAGGGGGAGCTGTGAAGAGGAGCTGTGAGGAGGAGCTGTGAGGGGGAGCTGTGAGGAGGAGCTGTGAGGGGGAGCTGTGAGGAGGAGCTGTGAGGGGGAGCTGTGAGGGGAGCTGTGAGGAGGAGCTGTGAGGAGGAGCTGTGAAGAGGAGCTGTGAGGGGGAGCTGTGGAGGGAGCTGTGAGGAGGAGGTGTGAGGAGAAGCTGTGAGGAGGAGCTGTGAGGAGGAGGTGTGAGGAGGAGCTGTGAGGAGGAGCTGTGAGGAGAAGCTGTGAGGAGGAGCTGTGAGGGGGAGCTGTGAGGGGGAGCTGTGAGGAGGAGCTGTGAGGGGGAGCTGTGAGGAGGAGGTGTGAGGAGAAGCTGTGAGGAGGAGCTGTGAGGAGGAGCTTGAGGAGGAGCTGTGAGGAGAAGCTGTGAGGAGGAGCTGTGAGGAGGAGCTGTGAGGGGGAGCTGTGAGGAGGAGCTGTGAGGAGGAGCTGTGAGGAGAAGCTGTGAGGAGAAGCTGTGAGGAGGAGCTGTGAGGGGGAGCTGTGAGGGGGAGCTGTGAGGGGGAGCTGTGAGGAGGAGCTGTGAGGGGGAGCTGTGAGGAGGAGGTGTGAGGGGGGAGCTGTGAGGAGGAGGTGTGAGGAGGAGCTGTGAGGGGGAGCTGTGAAGAGGAGCTGTGAGGAGAAGCTGTGAGGGGGAGCTGTGAGGAGGAGGTGTGTGAGGAGGAGCTGTGAGGAGGAGCTGTGAGGAGAGGCTGTGAGGGGGAGCTGTGAAGAGGAGCTGTGAGGGGGAGCTGTGAGGAGGAGCTGTGAGGGGGAGCTGTGAGGAGGAGGTGTGAGGAGAAGCTGTGAGGAGCCGGTGTGAGGAGGACTGGTGAGGAGGAGCTGTGAGGAGAAGCTGTGAAGAGGAACTGTGAGGAGGAGCTGTGAAGAGGAACTGTGAGGAGGAGCTGTGTGAAGGGAACTGTGAGGAGGAGCTGTGAGGAGAAGCTGTGAAGAGGAACTGTGAGGAGGAGCTGTGAAGAGAAGCTGTGAGGAGGAGCTGTGAAGAGAAGCTGTGAGGAGAAGCTGTGAGGGGGAGCTGTGAAGAGGAGCTGTGAGGGGGAGCTGTGAGGAGGAGCTGTGAGGAGGAGCTGTGAAGAGGAGCTGTGAGGAGGAGCTGTGAAGAGAAGCTGTGAGGAGAAGCTGTGAGGGGGAGCTGTGAGGAGGAGCTGTGAAGAGGAGCTGTGAGGGGGAGCTGTGAGGAGGAGCTGTGAGGAGGAGCTGTGAGGAGGAGCTGTGAAGAGAAGCTGTGAGGAGAAGCTGTGAGGGGGAGCTGTGAGGAGGAGCTGTGAAGAGGAGCTGTGAGGGGGAGCTGTGAGGAGGAGCTGTGAGGAGGAGCTGTGAAGAGGAGCTGTGAGGAGGAGCTGTGAGGAGGAGCCGTGAAGAGGAGCTGTGAGGGGGAGCTGTGAGGAGGAGCTGTGAGGAGGAGCCGTGAGGAGGAGCCGTGAAGAGGAGCTGTGAAGAGGAGCTGTGAGGGGGAGCTGTGAGGAGGAGCTGTGAGGAGGAGCGTGAGGAGGAGCTGTGAGGAGGAGCTGTGAGGGGGAGCTGTGAGGAGGAGCTGTGAAGAGAAGCTGTGAGGAGGAGCTGTGAAGAGGAGCTGTGAGGAGGAGCTGTGAAGAGAAGCTGTGAGGGGGAGCTGTGAGGAGGAGCTGTGAAGACGAGCTGTGAGGGGGAGCTGTGAGGAGGAGCTGTGAGGAGAAGCTGTGAAGAGAAGCTGTGGAGGAGCTGTGAGGAGGAGAGCTGTGAAGAGGAGGTGTGGAGGAGCTGTGAGGAGGAGCTGTGAGGAGAAGCTGTGAGGAGGAGCTGTGAGGAGGAGCTGTGAGAGGAGTGTGTGGAGGAGCTGTGAGGAGAAGCTGTGAAGAGAAGCTGTGGAGGAGCTGTGAGGAGGAGCTGTGAAGAGGAACTGTGAGGAGGAGCTGTGAAGAGGAGCTGTGTGGAGGAGCTGTGAGGAGGAGCTGTGAGGAGAAGCTGTGAGGAGGAGCTGTGAGGAGGAGCTGTGAGGAGGAGCTGTGAGAGAGAAGCTGTGAAGAGAAGCTGTGGAGGAGCTGTGAGGAGGAGCTGTGAAGAGGAACTGTGAGGAGGAGCTGTGAAGAGGAGCTGTGTGGAGGAGCTGTGAGGAGGAGCTGTGAAGAGGAACTGTGAGGAGGAGCTGTGAAGAGGAGCTGTGGAGGAGCTGTGAGGAGGAGCTGTGAAGAGGAACTGAGGAGAGAGGAGGAGCTGTGAAGAGGAGCTGTGTGGAGGAGCTGTGAGGAGGAGCTGTGAAGAGGAACTGTGAGGAGGAGCTGTGAAGAGGAGCTGTGTGGAGGAGCTGTGAGGAGGTGAGGAGGAGCTGTGAGGAGGAGGTGAGGAGAAGCTGTGAAGAGAAGCTGTGGAGGAGCTGTGAGGAGGAGCTGTGAGGAGAAGCTGTGAAGAGAAGCTGTGGAGGAGCTGTGAGGAGGAGCTGTGAAGAGGAACTGTGAGGAGGAGCTGTGAAGAGGAGCTGTGTGGAGGAGCTGTGAGGAGGAGCTGTGAGGAGGAGCTGTGAGGAGAAGCTGTGAAGAGAAGCTGTGGAGGAGCTGTGAGGAGGAGCTGTGAAGAGGAACTGTGAGGAGGAGCTGTGAAGAGGAGCTGTGAGGAGAAGCTGTGAGGAGGAGCTGTGAAGAGGAGCTGTGAAGAGGAACTGTGAGGAGAAGCTGTGAAGAGGAGCTGTGAGGAGAAGCTGAAGGAGCCGCTAGAAGATCAAAGTACTTCTCCTTGACGTCACGTGGATTTAGCGCGTGCATCGCCATTTTGAAGTAAAGTTTGGAATTTGGAGGAGGACCAGCGGAGGGGAGGGCTTTGACACGCATCCATCCCACGGGAGGAGCAGGAGCAGGGGCAGGATCGGAGCGGGACGAGGCGGAGCTGCAGAGTCAGGAACAGGTCCGAAACTCGACTTTCCTTGTGCTTCTTTTGCTGAAACCTGGCCTCATCGGGGGGTCCAGCTCAGGGTGGGGGTCCAGGGTAGCCGGGCGTCCTTTACGGAGCTGAACAGGAGTGTGTTTGTCTTCCACGGAGAGCAGCAGCCGCCGGTCACGGAGCCTCTTCGAACGCAATGGGTCGTCAAAGATCGTCAGTCCTCGGAAACTCTCGGATCATGGCCACCGTGAGTTAGAGCGGGACCAGCGGGACCGGTTCCCACCGCAGGCGGTTGCTCTTGCCGGACCTATCGGTTCCCAGGCGTGGACTTGAGGGGCTTGAAGGGGTCGAAAACAAGTTTGTATCATCGTCCAGGGTCTCTTCACAACGACGTGTCAGCGGGCTCTAAGTGGAGAAGTGATCGATAAAAACCAACCAGTGGAAGCGGTGCATGAGGCGGTCACAGAAGGAGCTCCACACCGTGCCGAGCCAGACCGGACCGGACCGGACCATGCCAGTCAGAAAGAAAGGTAAGCCGCTCTCACTTAGCGCAGTTTCTCTCCGAGCAGGCTAACGGCTAACAGTGCTAATCATAACAACAGCAGGAAAAAGCAGAAAAGACACCCCGAACTCGGCCCAAACACGACACGGCACACATGGTCTCGACAGGCCACGTAGAACCGAACTGAGCCGTGCCGAGCCGCTTTGCTGGAGTTTATCAAAAGCTAGCAGCTTAGCCGGTGCTGCTAACCAAGTTTTGTGGGGAGCACCTTGTCAGCACATGCACTTAATAGGACCTCCGTTAGGATACAATTATCTGTGCTCATGGAAGAGTTGTACTACTTTATTCAGTACGTTATTGGTCAATTTTATTGCACGTAATCTGTTAATATACAAAAGTAGTTCATTTTTGTAGGACATGTTGCAGTATGCAGATCGTAGTTGATTATCCATGCATAATCTGGATCTATAAAAGTAGAAATGTAATAAAGTAGAGCGGCTGTTCCCATGTGGACAGGAGGTTAATGTTGAAGATGCAGGCAGCAGTTGATGGTGCAGCTTCATACCTATAATGGAGACATTCATTTCCTTTCAGCCACCACCTCTTTGACCTGTTACCCTCAGGTTCAAGCTGTTGCCCCTCTTCCACTAGTTTCTGCTGGTTGTGACTCGTCTCGAAACAGACTTTTATACTCGTCGTACCAGGACCGACTCGTTCCCTTTTTTATTCCCTCCCCGGGGTTCCAAGTGTGTGAGTAGGTGATATTATGTTAATGCGGGGCTATGAACGCTCTGATGGTCCAGGGGATTGACGTCACTGACGAGTCACCAGAGCAACGGATTCCAGAAAACTCAAACCTGCATTTTTAAAACCCCACAACAGCAACTGTGTGTACTTCTTTACAAACCGAGCCTACAAGCAAGGAGATACCCTGGTCCAATAACAAGGTACAAGGACCAATAACAAGGTCCGGACGTTTTTGAGGTGTGTGACAGACAAGACAAGAGGACTTAGAGGATGACAACACAAATGAGGTTAACCTGAAGCCTTTTAACCATTAGAGCGACCCTGCCCACCCTGGGAAAGATGCACGTCCCGTTACAGGAATGACCTTTTCCTCACAGCAGCCCCCTGGGACTAGAGCTGTGAAATACCAGTGGGGTGTGTGTGTGTGTGTGTGTGTGTGTGTGTGTGTGTGTGTGTGTGTGTGTGTGTGTGTGTGTGTGTGTGTGTGTGTGCCTGTGTGCCTGCCTGCCTGCCTGCCTGTCTGCCTGCCTGTCTGTCTGTCTGTCTGTCTGTCTGTGAGTGTGTCTGCCTCTGTGTGTGTGTCTGTGTGTGTGTTTTCATGCCATTTGAACCACTTGCTTCTGTTGCCCTCAGATGCTCAGCGAGCTCTGTTCCTCCTGGAGGATTATCAGACCAAGCTCCATCGTCATGACGACCAGCATCTTAGACACTCGATCCAACGGGTCATCAA
Organism: Takifugu flavidus; assembly: GCF_003711565.1. Taxonomy (NCBI): domain Eukaryota; kingdom Metazoa; phylum Chordata; class Actinopteri; order Tetraodontiformes; family Tetraodontidae; genus Takifugu; species Takifugu flavidus. The sequence goes on along the minus strand of NC_079534.1, from coordinate 5,681,489 downwards.
TATCTTCCAGAGCAACCTGTTCCAGGCTCTCATAGGTAAGATCCCCTCCGTTAATCTGGGTTAGGGTTAGAGGGTTAGGGTTAAGGTTAGAGGGTTAGGGTTAGAGGGTTAAGTTTAAGGTTAGAGGGTTGGGTTAAGGTTAGGGGTTGGGTTAAGGTTAGAGGGTTAGGGTTAGAGGGTTAGGGTTAGGTTAGAGGGTTAGGGTAGAGGTTAAGTTTAGGTTAGAGGGTTGGGTTAAGGTTAGAGGGTTGGGTTAAGGTTAGAGGGTTGGGTTAAGGTTAGAGGGTAGGGTTAGAGGGTTGGGTTAAGGTTAGAGGGTTGGGTTAGAGGGTTAAGTTTAAGGTTAGAGGGTTGGGTTAAGGTTAGAGGGTTGGGTTAAGGTTAGAGGGTTGGGTTAAGGTAGAGGGTTGGGTTAAGGTTAGAGGGTTACGTTTAAGGTTAGAGGGTTGGGGTTAAGGTAGAGGGTGGGTTAAGGTTAGAGGGTTGGGTTAAGGTAGAGGGTTGGGTTAAGGTTAGAGGGTTAGGGTTAGAGGGTTGGGTTAATGTTAGAGGGTTAGGGTTAGGGTTAGAGGGTTGGGTTAATGTTAGAGGGTTAGGTTAAGGTTAGAGGGTCGGGGCTAGGGTTAGAGGGTTGGGTTAAGGTTAGAGGGGGGTTAAGGTTAGAGGGTGGGTTAAGGTTAGAGGGTTGGGGTTAGGTTAGAGGGTTAGGGTTAATGTTAGAGGGTTAGGTTAAGGTTAGAGGGTCGGGGCTAGGGTTAGAGGGTCGGGGCTAGGGTTAGAGGGTTGGGGCTAGGGTTAGAGGGTTGGGTTAGAGGGTTGGGGTAGGGTTAGAGGGTTAGGGTTAGGTTAGAGGGTTGGGTTAGGTTAGAGGGTTGGGTTAAGGTTAGAGGGTTGGGTTAAGGTTAGAGGGTTGGGTTAAGGTTAGAGGGTTGGTTAAGGTTAGAGGGTTGGGTTAAGGTTAGAGGGTTGGGGTTAAGGTTAGAGGGTTGGTTAAGGTTAGAGGGTGGGTTAAGGTTAGAGGGTTAGGGTAGAGGGTTACGTTTAAGGTTAGAGGGTTGGGGTTAAGGTTAGAGGGTTGGGTTAAGGTTAGAGGGTTGGGTTAGGGTTAGAGGGTGGGTTAAGGTTAGAGGGTTAGGTTAAGGTTAGAGGGTTAAGTTTAAGGTTAGAGGGTCGGGGTTAGGGTTAGAGGGTTGGGGCTAGGGTTAGAGGGTTGGGGCTAGGGTTAGAGGGTCGGGGTTAGGGTTAGAGGGTTGGGGCTAGGGTTAGAGGGTTGGGGCTAGGGTTAGAGGGTTAGGGTTAGGGTTGAACATGCTGATGGTCTGGAGTGAGATGTCCTCCCTGGGATTAACGTGTATGAAGATATTCAGTGGGATTCCTGTCTCTTTCAGATATCCAGGAGTTCTATGAAGTGACCCTTTTGGACAACCAGAGATGGGCAGAATCTCCCAAAGGGGCCGACACCACCACACCCATCAACCTGTGGGAGTTTTCCAGCCTTCAGAGTACACTGACTTCAGACACACCACCCAGCTTCAGCACCAGCATTGAGGTAAGACTGCCAGTCCGTCCCACGTCACACCTGTTGCACATTAGTCCAGAAACCTTTCAGAACAGAACTGTATGTTGTCATGGTGACCATTCTGGCTTCACTGCAAGCTCGCCGTCCCATCGCTCTTTGAAGGTATAATTATCAGTGCGGCCAGGTGCACAGCACTGGAGGAAGGGAGGGGGTCTTTTGCTCTGTGGACACGGTTTTATCTCATAGACGACAGCCAGAGCACACACATCCTCCACTAGCAGAGAGCCAGTTCACACGGAACACAGAAACGCTTCACGTTGACACGGGTTTTAGTTTTAGTAATTTGGTTATAATCTCCATCCTGGAGATGAACTAATCTTCATCATTTCAAAACATGTATCTAAATGTCTGTGCCATTGTTGGTGCCAGTAGTTATCCTTCCCGCATGTGCTAAGCTAGGCTAACTGAAGCAGACCTGTTGCCACATGGTGCAGGATTAAATTGTCGTGCTTGTTCTGCGTCACCAGTGTTGTTGAACACATCTTTGTTCGTGTCATATGAAGTAGTGGTTCCTGGTGGTTCTAGCTTCTGCTGTGTTCCCACTAAACACAAGCTCTTTCCCTGAAAGAGGTAACCTTTTTGGCATTGATCTCTTATTTTCTCCATTTTTCCTCTTCTTTATATTTTTTATTTCGATCTGCACACTCTGCTTTTTTGCTTCTCCATTTCTGTTGTCTTTATCCACCCCAAACTCTTCTCCTTTCCACTTCTACACCATCTCTTGGCTCTTGTCTCCTATCTTCTCCCCTTCTCTCATCTGCTTCCATTGAACACACCTTCGTCCCTTATAGGACTCCGCTCTCCTCAGAGAAATCCTCCACATGTTGTTCAAGTCTGACAGTCGCGCTCACGTAAGTACTGATGTCCGTCGGTGTCAGGGAGGCGGTGCTGCTATTGTCTGCTGTGGGTGCATGTGCCATCCTGTGCTTTGGATCACTGGAAAGGGTCAGGAACTGGGTCTGGGATCAAGTAATAGTGGGGAGGAAGTGTTGAAGCAGCAACTCCGAGTGTTCGTATGGTAATGTGTTCATCAGCAGACACAAGCGTGACATTACGGTTTTCCAGAGGGAAAGGAACCCAGATGCTGCTGCATGTCCTCTCACTGCTGACAATGAGATGGGATGTGTATTCACCCTCTGTGTTTATGCTGTCATAATCAATCACAACCGTGCTTTTGGTGGTGGTTGTTTAAGCTCCGTAGCGTCTGCTCTCTTATGTTTTGATCTCTTTGATCTTTTGGCCATGTAAACTCGGACATCTGCAGTCAAAATGCTCACATTAAATTCTTTTGTTCTCGGCTGATCTGATAAGGTTTTCTCACAAGTTGTTCACTCATTTGCTTCTATTTTGATTTGTTAATTTAAACTTTTCACTTTTCATCATCGTGCTCCAGGTTCACGGACGTTCTCGTTTGGTTAACATCTAGGAGAGGGATTGATTTTTGTCCAGCAGGGGGAGCCACTAAGCTACTGAGCTGACCAAGTTGGTCTATTAGGCGTCACACCCTAAAAATGGATGACACCTTGAAAGCCTTATCATAACCAACTGGAAATTGTAATTAACAAGGCAGGTCGATATGTGATAGAATTCTGTTTTATGAAATAATTCTATTTTAATACAAATTAGAATAGTTCACATAATAACTTAATCTTGGTTTATTCGGTGCTACCTGACACCTCATACATAATGCTGCTGCCCCTAACCCTAACCCAATGCTGCTGCCCCTAACCCTAACCAATGCTGCTGCCCCTAACCCTAACCAATGCTGCTGCCCCTACCCTAACCCAATGCTGCTGCCCCTAACCCTAACCCAATGCTGCTGCCCCTAACCCTAACCCTAACCCAATGCTGCTGCCCCTAACCCTAACCCAATGCTGTTGCCCCTAACCCTAACCCAATGCTGCTGCCCCTAACCCTAACCTAACCCAATGCTGCTGCTCCTAACCCTAACCCTAACCCAATGCTGCTGCCCCTAACCCTAACCCAATGCTGCTGCCCCTAACCCTAACCCAATGCTGCTGCCCCTAACCCTAACCCAATGCTGCTGCCCCTAACCCTAACCCTAACCCAATGCTGCTGCCCCTAACCCTAACCCAATGCTGTTGCCCCTAACCCTAACCCAATGCTGCTGCCCCTAACCCTAACCCTAACCCAATGCTGCTGCCCCTAACCCTAACCCAATGCTGTTGCCCCTAACCCTAACCCAATGCTGTTGCCCCTAACCCTAACCCTAACCCAATGCTGCTGCCCCTAACCCTAACCTAACCCTAACCCAATGCTGCTGCCCCTAACCCTAACCCAATGCTGTTGCCCCTAACCCTAACCCAATGCTGCTGCTCCTAACCCTAACCCTAACCCTAACCCAATGCTGCTGCCCCTAACCCTAACCCTACCCAATGCTGCTGCCCCTAACCCTAACCAACCCTAACCACCTGCAGTCAGAACGGGGTGTTGTGGAAGTGGTGGAACGCTGCCTCTCGCATCACCGATTCTTTTGCTCCTGATGCCCTCCTAAGGGAGCCTTCTGTCTCTCGTCCCTGTTGGACTGGACACAGCAGGATTGGCTGAACACATCGCTCTTGATCTCTGCCATGCTGATGCACCAATCAGAGAGTGAGCCTGGGGCAGTACTAAGGTGGGGGTGGCTGGTTTAGCTGATGGAGGCTGGCTGTGTAACTTCTGCATCTTTGTAGCCATTGCTGGTGCATTGTGGAGTTGAAGAGTCAGGTTCAGTTATTGGAAAACATCTGAAAACGTTCAAATATTTAAATGCACACACGATCAAGGACAGCCTTCATTAGAATAACTGTTGATTATATAGCTTTGGCAGTTCATTGTTGCTGGAGATGATGTAGCTTCCTTCTGTTGTGATGGGTTGGTACGTGGTTATCTTGCTGGTGAAGAGTCACTATAGTTGACTATAGAGCTGGCCACGGGGAGGACATGTATGGCCTGGAACAGGAAATTGGGGTGGTGCCGGATCATCATGGAGGCATCTTAGCCAGCGCACCATAACCCATCGTGTGGTGTGTTTCTCCTCGAGGTGTGTAACCCCCGTGTGTCATAAATTGCACCACAGTGGCTCAATTAGTGAAGCTGCCTCTGAGATGTTGGATTTATTGTTGCATCTCTTTAGAGTCCCTTTGAAAGGTCCTTTGATCCGCGTTTGTGGTCTGGTCGGCTTTCGAGCCATTCGCCCCGTCACGTGCAAATGGCTGCCCCGTCAGGGCCGACCCACCAAAGTTGCCTCTCTCAAAGTTGTCACCGTGGGGAACACAAGCATGCTAGGGAATGTTGCAGGCATCTGATGTCGAATGCCTGGAGGCGTCGGGTATGAGGGTATGAACGTGCACAGCATTGGCCCAAATGACAGAAGACAGGACCACACTTGGACAACAACATGATGTGTGGTGCAGTCTTGTTGGATTTTACAGCGGCAGCATTTGATATAATTGAAAACAAGTTCCTGCTTCAAAAGCTGGAGAATTCTGGATATACCCAATCTGCACTTGTGTGGAAGGAAAGTTATCTGAAGCATAGATGACCAATAGTCTTTCTCAAGGAAGCTGCCGTGTCCACCCATGTCCTCCATCTTTATGACACTGTTATACTGAAATATGCTAAATTAACAACATATTCTGAAGGCATCAGCATGTTATGTTTTAAATGATGACATTTAATGAATAAGGAACCAGATACCGTTTGAGAAATGGATCTCTCAAAACAAATGGATACTTAACTCAGCTAATTTAAAAAGTATTAGATTTGGTTCCAACTATAGTCTTGGGAGAACCAGCCTTATAAACCAAACGCCAGTTCAGCGAGTTGATGGTGGTCCACATGAAAAAGGCTGCTGCAGCTCCACAGCTGTGGTCCTTGGGAGTGGAGGAGGGAGGAGAGGTCAGAGAAGAGGGGACAAAAGCCTTTAGAATAAGCTCAGAGTCAGCCAGCTCACAATGATGCCCAAAAGCTCCTCCAGCATTTGTTCTTCCAGGCTGGGGATTGTTGTGATTCAGGAAGTCTGAAGAATCCTTAATTCAGAACCTTCAGCTGAGCTGCAGCCACAGAGATTATGTGTTAGCTTCTCTTCATTGGAAAAAGGTGCTCCTTTCCTCTGGGAGCCTGTGTGCATCAAGGGTGTCAACATGGGGCGTGTGCCAGTCTGCAGATACCTGGAAGTGGAGCTGGATGAGGAACTGGACAGCCAACACGGCCTTCTGAGGATGGCTGGCAGCATTCAGTAACAATGCATGACTGATGTTCTATTAGTCTCTTAGTGGTGGCGAGCGCCCTCTTCTACGCCGAGGTGTGCTGGGTACGCACCTGGGCAGCTTAGCATCAGGGGCAGAGCGACGGATGTTGAGCAGGTGCTTCTCCCTCATGTCATGTGACTCCTCAGTTCCACTCTGAGGAAACGGCTCCCTCTCCTGCTTAGTAAAAACCATGTACATGAATAAATCATCATCTATTCATTGTAGTAGTTTATTGCATGCACCTTCATCCCTCTCATCCAAAGAGCTTCTGACAACCCAAGGTCCAGTTTTTTAGTATGTCCTGACTGATCCAAACGAGCACTTATCATTGATTCCTGCTGGTAAGGTGCAGCAACTCAAGTATCCAACTATATAGGATTTCTGGCGAAAAAGGGAAAAAAATAACCCTAATATTTGACTGACATGGTCATTAGCAGCTTATTGCTAACTTTTGGCCGTTGTGGGATCTTTCTCTTTCAGAAGTACAGACACCATGATGAGGACTCCTCCCCTCAGGACCAGATCCAAGACCAGGACGAAAGCTCCCCCCAACTCACAGAGGAGACAGAGGGTGCTGAGCTGGTTCAGGTGGCAGAAAAGAACCTGTTTCAGATCGAGAATGTGCATGGATATGTGAGCCACACTCACATCTCCCCCATGAAGGTATAGCACACACACACGCACGCACGCACACACACACACACACACACTACAATGAGGAGGATGGGGTTTGTGCTTATCTGTAGCATGTTTAATCTCACATGTATGTTTCCTGGATGTCTCCCTGTTGTTATGGGTTTTTGTAGCTCTGTAATATCACTCTTATGGATCTAAATATCTAAATATGGATGCGCTATCGATCGGCATTGCGATGATGTGTGTCAGGAGACGTGTGTATATTCCCCCCGTGTGGATTACTGACCTCATGGTCAGTAGTGATTTGATGTGTTGACGAGGGCCGTCCAGGAGTGGGGGCTGTGGGGGCTCCCAAGAACAGGACTTGACTTTAGACAGTTTACTTTGTTCTTTTGCCATTATTATTATTACTTTTGTACTCTAGGAAACAACACCTCCATGCAATGTGCAGTGAGGAAAGGTTGTAGTAAAAAACATTCACTTTCAATTCCTTTTTAATTTCAAAATGACAGACTTTTTATCAGTTTTGATATTTGACACAGTTTAGTTTAGGGCTCAAGTTGAAACTTTTGTTTGTTCCCTCAGGGATCTGGGATTGTTTCACATAGTAAAAGGGTTATTAAAAGGTAGAATTAAGGTTCTAGCGGTACTTTATGTCATGTCCACCTACATTTAACACTGAATCTGTTTCTCAGAGAGGTAGTGGCTGAACAGAGAACCTGTCCAATTGAGTTAGAAACCTGGTCATGATCCATCTCGAATGTGTTCTAATCAGTAAAAAGATTAAAAGCTCTTTACAGTTTTCTCTCACTGTGCAAGAATCTGGGCCATTGGACCGCGCTTTAGAAAAAGACTCTTGGCTGAAACAAATGACCGAGTGCTTCTTGGCGTATTCCTGGTTTGGGTTCGTACTCTGCTCTTAGCAATATTCTCTCCAGTGCTCCAGAGCTTCAATGTTTGGTCGGTCCTCATCCCTCGAAGTTTTACACGTTCAGATTTCAGTTTAGTCACATAGGTCAATTTGGTAAAATAGTCAGTTCACACCAGAATAAAATCAGAAACATTAAAAATATAACAGAATCAGGGTTTTTCCTGGGTTGAAATGGTGGTGGTGGCAGCGTAGGTGCACATGTACGAGCAGTGTGTCGTAGTAGTCGACCTGATTTAAAGAAATTGCTATTTGTCATTGCATTTTAGTTTAGTCACATGACAGATCAACTGGCCATGTACGTGCACCAAGCACAGAAGGTAGCATAACATTGTCCCCTTCTTGGGTTTATCTTGTAGATCCTCCTGATGCAGTGTGTTAGGGGTTAGGCTTGGGTTAGGTTAGGGGTTAGGGTTAGGTTAGGGTTAGGTTAGGGTCGTCCCGGTTAGGGGTTAGGGTTAGGTTAGGGTCGTCCGGGTTAGGTCAGGGTTAGGTTAGGGTCGTCCCGGTTAGGGGTTAGGGTTAGGTTAGGGTTGTCCCGGTTAGGTTAGGGTTAGGTTAGGTTAGGGTTAGGTTAGAGTTAGGTTAGGGTCGTCCCGGTTAGGGTTAGGTTAGGGTCGTCCTGGTTAGGGTTAGGTTAGGGTCGTCCCGGTTAGGGGTTAGGTTAGGTTAGGGTTAGGTTAGGGTTGGGTTAGGTCAGGGTTAGGTTAGGTCAGGGTTAGGTTAGGGTTAGGTTAGGGTCGTCCCGGTTAGGTCAGGGTTAGGTTAGGGTTTGGTTAGGTCAGGGTTAGGTTAGGGTCGTCCCGGTTAGGGTTAGGTTAGGGTCGTCCCGGTTAGGGGTTAGGGTTAGGTTAGGGTCGTCCCGGTTTGAACCACCGGTGGCCACCTTATGGCACACATCTCCTTTAATCAGTGGTGCACGGATGTTTTTAGCTTTAAAACAGCTTTTAAATAGTTTAGCTTTGCATTATTCTGGTGTTGACGCAAACATGGGCTCAATCATATCTTTCAATCTTGAGCTACAGTTGCAACTGCTAGTGGAGCTGATTCTGGAGAAACTCCTATGACTGGTTCTGAAGTAGATATGATTCAGAAATGATCATTTCTAGGCACCAATAGACTGAACGGCTGGTACTGATGAAGGTAATATACATAAAAATGATCAGACATGATGTCATTAAAACTTCTAGTCTTTTCATGATAATTCTTTAGTCGTACAAGCACTTAATATTTATTTCTCCAGATAATTGTAAGGCAAGTTCAGCTGTTTATTGGGTGAGCTGTGATTGGTTGATCAATATGGATGTCTGTAGATTCTCTTGATCAATATGGAGCTTGCTGCTCCACATCCACCTGCAGCTGCGGCGTGCTGCAGTGTTTTCCTACATAAGAGTTTTATTTCATTTGCTTTATAAACTCGTTTTATTCCTTGTCTTTGTTGAACCCACTAGGTTTAGCTTTGAAAAGTGCTACCTTCTCTAAGGTGTTTAACCCTAACCCTAACCAACATCTCATCAGTAACCCTAACTTGGAACATCTCATCAGTAACCCTAACCCTAACCCTGTATCACGCTGCTTCACCTATCTTGTGTCTCCTCTACTCAAACTCCTTTTGTCAAATATGTTGGCGATCTTATGATTTGCTATACCTGCATAACTGATATCGTTTACTAATGGTAATAACACTATAATAGTAATCAATAATAACCATTTTTGTTGCATTTAAACCGCCATTAAACCGGTGCAAACCCCGACACAGCGCCACTCGTGGCGGCTGCATGCAACTACAGTTGTGTATGAACGAGATGACAGATTCCGACAGGGATGCTCGATGGATTTTTCAGTTGAGAACTGCTGGTACTTGGGAATTTGGCAGCCGCCATCAAAATCTCTATGCAGGAAAACCCCTTTGAATGATAAAATTACACATTTTGTCTGATTTAATGCAGTTCTGTTCAGTACTCATATCCAGCAGTGGGTGCCGAGCTTCATCTCTCCTCTCCATCACTTCTTCACTGACATCTCCGACATCGACTCTTTCCCTTTTATATTCTGCCTCTAAAGTACACTTTTATACCTCCTGTGTCTTCCTCGGTGTCTCCTCCTGGCTTTGTTTTCCCTCCTCTTAAGTATCGCCTTCCTCTCTGCCACCAGCTTCGTGCCGTGTGCCTGCTCCTCCTCTATTTCTCCTCCTTAATGTTATTTTAGTTTCTTCCGCCTAATTCTTATCTCCTCCTTTCACCTTCTCTCCTCTTTTTGTTGTCATATCTGGCTCCTCTGTCTCCTCCTTCAGGAGGTGTTTTTGGACTGGTCTTCAGCATTAGAACAGCACTTCCTGGATCTCTCCTCTCCTTCATCTTCTTCCCTCTGTCACTATGGAGATGACAGCCCCCTTCCCTCCTGCTCCTCAAACCCCTTTCCCCCTGTCCAGGTAATACGTCATGTCTTCTCCGCCCCTTTGCCATGGTAACGCAGACTCACTCATCATGTTCGCTTGTCCACTGATGACATTTGATCGGTGAAGTCGGCGTTCATGCGATGTCTGAAATGTCTGAAAGATCTTAGTGCTTCTGTGTGCAGTTACTCTGAGGTTAGGGTTAGAGGGTTAGAGGTTAGGGTTGAGGTTAGAGGTTAGAGTTAGAGGTTAGGGTTAGAGGTTAGGGTTAGAGGTTAGGGCAGGGGTGGGCAAACATTTTGATTCGTGGGCCACAATGGGTTCTAACATTTGACAAAGGGGCCGGACCAGGAGCAGATGGATGGATGGAGTGCTTTGGTAACCTCACCTCATTGGAGAAAAAATACACATCTTGGGATATGGAGAAAACATGTGCTTTAATTTCAAATGAAAATGAAGAGAAGCATTACAACAAAATATCTGACTTTGGAATGAGTCTTAAAACACTTAAAATCAAATGAATAAAATGTGCCTTTTTAAAAAAAATTAATAACCATTTCTATTTTAAAGCACTGAAAGTTCTGTTATCCTTCAGGATATCACCATCACTCTCCTCCTGACTGTCTTTTTTCTAGTGGGAAAACACCAGAATTGAAGTGAAAATTTAACAAGGTTTATTCATTTAATTTTTCAAGTTTGGCGGGCCGGAATAAAACGTTTAACGGGCCGCATGTGGCCCCCGGGCCTTAGTTTGCCCATGCCTGGGTTAGGGTTAGAGTTAGAGGTTAGGGTTAGAGGTTAGGTTAGAGGTTAGGTTTAGAGGTTAGGGTTAGAGGTTAGGGTTAGAGGTTAGGGTTAGAGTTAGAGGTTAGGGTTAGGGTTAGAGGTTAGGGTTAGATGGTTAGAGGTTAGAGGTTAGGGTTAAGGTTAGGGTTAGAGGTTAGGGTTAGAGGGTTAGGGTTAGACGGTTAGGGTTAGAGGTTAGGGTTAGAGGGTTAGGGTTAGAGGGTTAGCGTTAGACGGTTAGGGTTAGAGGTTAGGGTTCGAGGGTTAGGGTTAGAGGTTAGGGTTAGAGGTTAGGGTTAGAGGGTTAGGGTTAGAGGGTTAGAGGTTAGGGTTAAGCCTTAGGGTTAGGGTTAGAGGGTTAGGGTTCAAGGTTAGGGTTAGGGTTAGAGGGTTAGGGTTAGAGGGTTAGGGTTAGAGGGTTAGAGATTAGGGTTAGGGTTAGAGGTTAGGGTTAGAGGTTAGGGTTAGAGGTTAGGGTTAAGCCTTAGGGTTAGGGTTAGAGGTTAGGTTAGAGGTTAGGGTTAGAGGTTAGGGTTAGAGGTTAGGGTTAGAGGTTAGGGTTAAGCCTTAGGGTTAGGGTTAGAGGGTTAGGGTTTGAGGTTAGGGCTTTTTTGGACTAGTGTCCAATCAGATGACTCCATGAATGAAAGGTCCAGTCCGGCAGGAACATTCTAGAACAGTTACGATTATAGATTATAGTAACATGCCCTAAAGCCCCATCAGCTCCGGGATTGAATAAGTTTAACCAAGATACAATTGAATCTAAATGTAGGAAGAGAAAAGGGTGGAGAAGGAAGAGAAGAGCTGAGGATGCTGCCAAAGGGTCATTACTGTTAGAGGCTGACCTAAATCATCCGTCTGCTAACGAGGGAGCGAAGCCACTCCAGAGCTGTCAAACAAACCCTTCCTGTGAGCAGTGGCAGCCACATCACAGAAGTGAAGAAGACCAGCTTGCAAATAACAACAGTAATCGTGATCTTCTGCCTCCTCCTTTCTTCTTTCTCCCCCTTCTCCCCCATTCCACCCTCTGTCCTCTCTTTCTGTCTCTCCCTCTCTCCTGCATCTTCCTTTCCCACCTTTTCCTGTCCCCTCGTAGCGCTCTCTCCATCTCCTCTTATTATCTCACCGCTCTTCCCCTCCCTCTCTTTTTCTGTGGGAGGGCTGCTGTTCTGACGCAGCTTTTGAGTCGCTCTGCTCTCTGGAGGTAGCAGCTGTTCACCTCCATCAGCAAATTGCTTGTATCTTAGAGGAGCAGGAGGTGTGTGTGAAGGGTGTGTTGGGGGTTCAACAGCCGCTCCTGTTGTCTGCTCGGCATCCACGCAGCCTAAAGAAGCAGGAAGAAGGTGACAGCAGAAGAGGAGACAGGGAGGGCATGGCTCTGCCCCAGCTGCTGGACTAGCATGCTGAACTCTGTGTGGTATGCTAAGAAGATGGGCCGGCGCATCATGGGAACCCTGAGGAGAACCAAGAAGCTGCACCTGCGCCTCCTGGTAGGTTCACCTCCATTGTATAGAGGTGAGGAGGTACAAGACGGTGCTGCAACATGATTCATCTGTGAGTGGAGTCGAAAGGAGCTGCGTCATTTTCTGATCAGGATTACGTCACGTGGAGGCATCGTGTTGCGTTCAGGATCCAGAATTTTTAACCTGATGACAAACCGCATGTTGTTAACAGCCTCTGCAAAGCACTTGCCTTTCCCACGGTTGCCTAGCAACCTCCCGGCATCTGATGCGCACGGCTGACATGTTTCCGTGTGGGCCTGTTGGAGAATAACGCATTAGTCTCATGACAGATGATGTGATGATGAGTGCAGATGCCTCCTCATCCCCTGTGGACTCGGCGGCAGTGACATAATTGGCAGTACTGCTCTGTCATTGGCTGTACTGGTCTGTCATTGGCTGTAGTGGTCTGTCATTGGCAGTACTGCTCTGTCATTGGCTGTACTGGTCCGTCATTGGCTGTACTGGTCCGTCATTGGCTGTACTGGTCCGTCATTGGCTGTACTGGTCTGTCATTGGCAGTACTGGTCTGTCATTGGCTGTACTGGTCTGGGTGTCGTTACTGGTGCTGGTAGTTAGTTTGGTGGCTTCCACGACTTGGTTTGTTTGTATTCCTCTCTGCTATTTTTCCGTTCTTCTCCATTTACTCCAGAATTCTGAAGTCCTCACTTTTTCAGGTTTCCATATCATACCTTCATATTTAATATAATTATTTCAGTCTTTTTGTGCTGTTTAAAACACATTTTTGTTCCATCTAATCTTTGATATAACTGGAAAATGTTTGACCTTCAAGGTTGCATGTTTCGCTAGTCTAAATATTTTAAAGGGTTGTGTGGTGAACGTCTTCTGATGGTAACCAAGATGTGTTGATGAGGAAGGAATCTTCACAGACACCGACCTGGTTTGAAGAGATGTTTATTGGAGAGAACAGTCAGGCATCAATGGGACGCTGCAGCTTGTCCGCGGGAGGTCTCGTGGTCCTGATGGTGAAGATCTCCTCCAGACTTATTCCACTAGCGCTCTTTTATACCACCGAGTGAACACAATCTTCTCTGATGGCTTCATAACACAGTCTAAACGACCAAATGATTATAGAGTCCAATTAATACTAAAAAGGAGGAAGGAGGAAGGCATCCATCATGAGTCTATGAAACGTAAAAGTCTCAGGAGACATGAAACACCTGTGAGATAGCACCAGGAGAACCAGTCAAGGCCTTACAGATTTCTACGGCCTGCACAGAATGATGCACATCTGAAGATGAATGCTTCCAGAGTAGCAGAGAACAGACACATGGCTTCAGATTCGACTGTTGTGTCAAATGTCTTAGTGCTGTAAAAACTTTACAGTGGCTCAAGTCTTTATTTTAAATATTCCATTTTTATTTTGTAGTTGTTATTCTTCCCCTCATTCTTGACTAATGTTTCTACTCTTTGAGGCTCCATGTTGCCAGATTCATGGCCAATAACTGTAATGTGTGAACAGGTGATACACACATTTAAACTGAGCAGATCGATCCCATAACCAAATACCCAAATATAAAAGACAGAAAGGTTTTTGGCCTTCTAATGATTTGTGGTGTGGAGAATTCATGAGAGCTAGTAGTTGGTGGCATGTTCTATGTGAGGTCGGTGTCTGAATCTGGGGGCACATTGATTATTTATGTGGTGTGAGAGGCCCCGCCCCCACCCCCCACCATGACATGCAAAGCTCAATGAAACTCCTGAATGAGTGAAGAGCAGAGAAACTGAAGCTGCAGAGAGGAAGAAACGGCTTCTGCTTGTGGAACCTGAGGATCGGGACTGAGTTTGGATCTTTTCTTTCTGACACCTCAAACATTTATTTTCCTGCCTCCTTCCTAATTGGGAATCTGCACGAAGAAGATGACGACGCATTATTCACAAAAGGGGTTCAAATGCACGATGAACGGCAGCAACAAAAGCCTGGACATAAACCTGCAGGAGTCCGTTGCCAACTTTCAGCCCCTACACATGCAGCGAGCCATCGAGCAACGTGGTCAGGAGCAGCTAACTCGTGCTAAAGTTCAGGCTTCTCTGTCCAGATTTACTACCTGCACTGTGCCAGCATCTTGCCGGGCTCGTAGCCGCTTCCTTAACCTGCGGGACAGCGTTAAGAAGAGTCCTACCAAGAGCACTGCCAAAGTTGTGGGCAGCTGCCCCACACTGAGGCAGCCACAGATACCCTGGGTACCGTTCTCTTTTAATGAGGTACTTGTAACAGTATCTGGAGTTTAGAAGGTGCTGATTTATTCAGGGCCATAGGCAGGCTGAAGGTGGTGTGTTTGGAAAAGGTTCGTATCACAGAAAGCTGGAGATTTCACTTAAAAGGCTCAGAAATGATGCTACTAGAATGTGTTTGGAAGACAGGCAGTTACAGAGTAAACCATTTAAAGTATCACAGGACCCCTAACCTCTAACCCTAACCCTAACCTAACCCTAACCCTAACCCTAACCTAACCCTAACCCTTAACCCTACCCTTAACCCTAACCCTAACCCTTAACCCTTAACCCTTAACCCTAACTCTAACCCTTAACTCTAACCCTTAACCCTAACCCTTAACCCTAACCCTAACCCTAACCCTAACCCTAACCCTTAACCCTAACCCTTAACCCTAACCCTAACCCTTAACCCTAACCCTAAGACAATATTGATTCAGACGAGCAGCAGTTTGTTCTCTTCACTCCGTCTTGACTCTGTTCTCATCTCTGATGACGATTGCTGAACCACTTCTGTGGAGGGTTGTTTTCAGCCTGGTCTGGAGGGGGGGTGAGAACCGTGTGACTCCACGGTGTTGGGGAGCATTGGCTTTATTCTGTAGTCTGGATACTAGGACCGGTTTCCAAAAGTAGGTCTGCTGGATCAATGTGATCAATGCCTGTATGCTGTTTTTAGCTGCTGTTGGTTTTCCATAGACCACATCTGCTGGGGCCCAACCATAAGGCCCGTTTGAAAGCTATCAGCTCTTTGTTTGAGCAGCTTCACCTTCTCTTAGGGTTAGGGTTAGGGTTGGGGTTGGGGTTAGGGTTGACGTAAGTGTGTTGATGACCTCCTTATCGCCACGCTTGGGTTCTTTTTTAACAGTAAGGAATTTTTATGGTAGACTGTGACCTTTCTTATCAACATTATCTGATCAAACAAAGTTGATGGACACCTGAAGATCAGAGTGTGGGTTAAATCTTCTCAAAGAAGACTTTGCTAAAAGTAGAAACAGGATGGGGGTGCTCAGCTGCCCCACTATTGCCCTGTCCTACACACATAAAATAACAACAGACAGGCAAACAAGTGAGCCTCCATCCTCCTGTCCATTCATCTTGTTCATCATTGCTTTGTACTTGTCTAACCTTTGACCCCTCAACATTGTTTGGCAGGCTGAGGTCACCCCACCCTCCTCTCCCATAATTCCTGTCATCCCAGTATCGCCAGTTGCTGTTGAGTCCACTGTCATCCCTCGAATGTTGCAGGTTTCTTTTTTGTTTTCATTTTTTCCTTCTTCATCTCGGTGTATTTGTGTAGTTTGGTTCATGATCCCATCTGGAAGTGAAGGCCCAACATTTCAAGAAGATGGTAGCTGTGAAGGAATGAGGAAGGCTAGATCAAATACAGTGTTAGAAGAGTCTGGCTAAATGGCTGAGGCTTATGCCTCCGAGCCCCTTCTGACCCTGACACATCTTCTCTCTTCAGGCCAACCCCCCCCCTGTGGTGGTCAACACGGATGGTCTGGACACGCCTCCATATGTGAGTGACTTCCACTGGATTCATGTTGACTTTGAGGGAGAGCTTGTGTCTAAACCCCTCTGTCACACTGCACATCACACCTACACTAGGCTCTTTGCTATTAAATGATTCCACAAAGGTGCTATTTCAGATTTTAAATCAAAATCACAAACATTTGTGCCTCACAGGCCTTTATAAGCTACACAGTCGTGACCTCCTCTGTCCTTAGACCACCAAAACAACCCCAAGTTGCTTAGGGTTAGGGTTAGGGTTAGGGTTAGGGTTACCTTAACCCTTTTCTTGGTGTTTTGAAGGCCAACATTGATTTAAAGAAGCTAAACTAAGGTCAGGAGGACTCAATTTCTGTGGTGCTTCAGTTCATTATACACAGAACATTCCAGGTAATCAGCTGCCGGTTCACTGAATTCTAGCAAATTATAAACTGACATTGTGTTTACGCAGGTCAACGGGGCGGAGGCCGATTATGAGTACGAGGACATCACGTTAGAAAGGGTATGATCCGTTTATCGCTACTAACAAAATAGGTATTAACCTGATCCTGCTCACTATTATCCTGAGTAAATATTCTCCTTGTTTTTAATGACCGCAGGGGCTTTATTTGTGGCAGTAATTTTTATTTTTTTTATTAATTAGGGACAATCTGTGTCTTGTATTCATGTGATGGTTTTCAGGGTAACTCGGGACTGGGATTCAGCATTGCAGGAGGCACAGACAACCCTCATATTGGTGAAGACCCCAGCATCTTCATCACAAAAGTCATCCCTGGAGGAGCAGCTGCCCAGGACGGCCGGCTCAGGTGAGACTGCTTTTGTGTGTCACTCATTTAAAGGGTTAGGGTTAGGGTTAGGGCTAGAACCAAGTGGCTCTGCCTCGGGGTTGCATTTATAATGCAGCAACGGACACACCTGACCCAGCTGCTGATGCTCACCAAGAGGATCGGGTGGCTCAAGTATCTGTTCAGGTCAAAGACAACATTAAGCAACAAGAGGAGAGCAAATTCTGCACTATTAGCCGCTCATTCCCCCCCCCACTCTTTGACGCCTGCGGCTTGTAGAGCAATGCAGCTTATTTATGGATTTTTATGACTTCCTCAATCGCCCACCTGGATAAGTGCATTTGAATGGATATTTACGACGGAGCGGCCACCGGGGGGCGCTCGAGCAACGCCAGAGTAAGACAGGTTGAAGAGACGCGAGTTTAATCGCGTTCTCAACAGTCTTTTTGCGCTTCATGTCCACACCCTCGTCATGGATAACACACGAAGAAATGCTGACGATGCAGCTTTTAAGTTAACGGCTAACGATCTACAGCTGGTAGGCTCGTTATTGTCTTAACGGCGTGTTACTGTAATGTCAGTTTGCTGCTGTGTTTGGCAAAAAGCCGCTATGTCATCTCATTTTTCTGCTGTTACAGCTGTGCTACTGTTGTGTTTAGTAATTAAACATTTAAAATCATCTTCCTTTGGACCATAAAGATCTCATCACCTGCAGCTTATTGTCAAATGCGGCTTATGTTTATTTTTTTCTTGCATTTTATGAAATTTGGGTGGTGCGGCTGTAGTCAGGTCTATGTTGTGCTAATGGGAGACACAGAAGAAGATGCTGATGAGCTCAGACCTATAGACGGCACCCTGAAAGCTATAGTAGGCCTAATGCCAACCAATCCAACATTTCAGGCTGCAAATGAAGACGGGACTTCTGTGTTTCAGGGTTAATGATGTTATCCTCAGAGTGAATGAACTGGATGTAAGAGACGTGACCCACAGCCGAGCTGTGGAGGCCCTGAAGGAGGCAGGCTCAGTGGTCCACCTCTACATCCGTAGGAGGAAAGCTGCATGTGACAGAGTGGTGGAGATCAAACTGGTTAAAGGACCCAAAGGTACTGACCTGACACCACGCCATAGATTCAAAAGTGCTTTAGGGCCACCCACAGAGTAGCATGCAGGGAACTATCTCCTGGTTATAATATACATAGATACATAAATCAGACAAATACATCAATTCCCAAGGTCATTGCTAATGCTAATTTAGTGTTGTTGTGTTGGTCCTTGTCAATGCCTGTCTGACCCTGGTCCTGGTCCAGGGTTGGGTTTTAGTATAGCAGGTGGAGTAGGAAACCAGCACATCCCGGGTGACAACAGCATCTATGTCACCAAGATTATTGAAGGAGGAGCTGCTCATAAAGACGGGCGCCTGCAGATTGGAGACAAACTGTTCGCCGTAAGTCAGATCTTGGCAAAACAAATTTCTCTTACATGTTTTCTCAATTAAATGAGCTCATTATTGACAGAATGTATACAACTAGTCAAAAGAATGAAGTATGACTCTTTTGAACATTTCTGTGTCCTTGTTGCTGGAAACATTGCTGTCTTCTGTCCAGGTGAACAACTCCTGCCTGGAGGAGGTGAGTCACGAACATGCTGTCACAGCCTTGAAGAACACCACTGACGTTGTGTACTTGAAGGTAGCAAAACCCAACAACGTCTTCATGAATGACAGCTTTCCTGCGCCTGAAATCACCAGCTGTGAGTACTGCTCCTCCAGCGTTTCACTGCTGACATTTGGAGCTTTCCACCTTCAGACTCCCAACAGCCTGAGGAGTTCCCCCAGAATGTTGTTCTGGTTGCAGCTCAGTTGGAGGTTTGACCTCTAAAACCTTCTAAACGTGTCTCTTGTGCTGCTGCTAGTGATAGAATGTGAGCTGGTTGGGAGATGACCAGGTATGCAATGCCTAAGGGTATTACCTAATATACCTTATATACCCTAATATACCTTATATACCCTAATATACCTCATATACCCTAATATACCTTATATACGCTAATATACCTTATATACCCCAATATACCTAATATACCCTAAAAAATCTTATATACCCTAATATACCTTATATACCCTAATATACCTATATACCCTAATATACTGTATATATCCTAATATACCTCATATACCCTAATATACCTTATATACCCTAATATACCTAATATACCCTAATATACCCCAATATACCTAATATACCCTAATATACCTTATATACCCTAATATACTGTATATACCCTAATATACCTCATATACCCTAATATACCTTATATACCCTAATATACCTTATATACCCCAATATACCTAATATACCCCAGTACAGTGATCCCTCGCTATATCGCGTTTCATCTTTCACGGCTTCGCTGCTTCACGGATTTTTTTTGCGAGTCGTTCATTGCAGTTCTCAAATATAATCGAAGGTGGCATATCCGTTTATATAAATCTTCTTGCTCAGAAAAAGAAAGAGCGCCAACAACTCCCCATAACAATGTTCTTCTCTGGGAGAAAGACTCCTGCGCCTTCAGTAGAAACAGACGCTCCAGCAGAGCGGAGTCAGGACGAAGAGGCTCAGCTGGGACTGGGAAATACGCGAGTGACAATGTTTCCAACCTTGTATTACTATATTAAAATTATTGTTTTAAACAAATTTTGGGCTTTAAAACAGGTTTTGATTTTTGGTTTCATTCTATAGTTCAGTATTGCATTGTAAAATAATAAAAAAAAATAAAGCTGACTACTTCACGGATTTCACTTTTCGCGTGTTATTTTTGGAACGTAACTCCCGCGATAAACGAGGGATCACTGTATACCTCATATACCCTAATATACCTCATATACCCTAATATACCTTATATACCCTAATATACCTTATATACCCCAATATACCTAATATACCCTAATATACCTTATATACCCTAATATACTGTATATACCCTAATATACCTCATATACCCTAATATACCTCATATACCTTATATACCCTAATATACCTTATATACCATATATACCCTAATATACCTTATTACCAGCGTTTCCATGCTCTTTTCTCTGGGTTCCTTTTGGTACGTGCCCGGAAAACCTCGTCAGGATCACGTTCTACTGGTCGCTACTCCCAGCTCACGACTGGGCAAACTTGACCTTGCCTTGGCTTAGCTTTACCACAGTAGGCCCATGCCAGGTCTGCATCACTGCTGATGCTGCATCGATGCACCAAACTACTAACCCTGACCCTACTAACCCTAACCCTAATCCTACTAACCCTAATCTCCACTGGCCCCTCATGTGTGAACAAGATCCTGAGATATTCAAACCTCTCCACTTGAGGCAGGATCTCACCTCTCCTTTCTGTCTGAGGACCATGATTTTGGGTTCTAATCAGCTGTGCTGACCACCACCCCTGTTTACCAGTCTCTGTCCCTGTTGCCCACGCTATATTGGAAATGGATGTCGACAGCCCTACAACATCCAGAGCCTTGAGGAACTCTGGCAGGGCTTTTATTCATTCCTCATACCTTGCCAAATGGAGGCTTTTCAATAATTTTGGCCACCTGACCTTCAGAAATTAGAGAGCCCTCCTCGGTTGCACAGACTCTGCTTCCTCATTGGGAGGCCTGGTGTTTGGATTGAGGGGGCCTTCAAAGTGTTTCTACAAGGGCCTGTGTCGAGGGCCGCAGCAGCCCCTCAGCCCAGACAGTGCTGACTTGTACTTTCCTCTTCTGAGCTGTGGGATAGTGGACCTCGGGCTTTTGTGAGCCCCCTGCACACTCAAGCTTTTGTCTCAATGACCAGCAGCCGGGTGGGTCCCCTGAGCTGCCTTCAGAATCTCATAAGCCAGAAAAATTTGATCGGAATCCTCCTTTAGCGTCCCGTGACCACTCGAGCGTAGATTTAATCAACGTGTCAACACCTTCCTGTTAGAATGAAAGGCATGTCTGTTGTGTTTGTGGATCCTCGGATCTGTCTGTTGCAGCATATTCTCAGAAAGCAGAGAACCATATCAGCCCCTCCAACTTCCTGAGTCAGCCCCTACCGCCACCGCCCCCTTCAGGGTGCTTTTCTTCAACCCCCAAGAGCACGCATGAAGAAGCTGATGCTGCACGGTGAGGACCCAAACATGAGGAAATGATGTTTGTGACACACGATGGAAGGACGACTGATGCCGTTTTGTTCTGGCAGGGAGCCCAGGAGGGTTGTGCTGCAAAGAGGGGCCACAGGGTTAGGCTTCAACATCGTGGGTGGGGAGGACGGTGAGGGCATTTTCATATCCTTCATCCTGGCGGGAGGACCAGCTGACCTGAGTGGCGAGCTGAGAAAAGGAGACAGGCTGGTGTCAGTAAGTATACACACACACATACACCCCCACACACCCACACACACACACAATTCTATATCCATTTAAAAAACGTTCACATCAATTCTGTGAATTTATAATTTTCCTCCTAAATACAAAGACAGATGCTGGATGGGGGTGGGTGGAGCCACCACTGTAATAACATAGTAATAACATCTATTGTTGTGCTGAATATCAGCACTGGTGTGATTCACCTGTATACAAAAGTTGTATTTTATTTATTAGGAAAGATTATGATTAGTTTGACCTCGATTCATTTAATCATTTACAGTGATCCCTTGCTATATCGCGGTTCATCTTTCGCGGCTTCGCTGCTTCGCGGATTTTTTTTGCGAGTCGTTCATTGCAGTTCTCAAATATAATCGAAGGTGGCATATCCGTTTATAAAAATCTTCTTGCTCAGAAAAAGAAAGAGCGCCAACAACTCCCCATAACAATGTTCTTCTCTCGGAGAAAGACTCCTGCGCCTTCAGTAGAAACAGACGCTCCAGCGGCGCGGAGTCAGGACGAAGAGGCTCAGCTGGGACTGGGAAATACGCGAGTGACAATGTTTCCAACCTTGTATTACTAGATTAAAATGATTGTTTTAAACAAAGTTTGGTCTTTAAAACAGGTTTTGATGTTTGGTTTCATTCTACTGTTCAGTATTGCATTGTAAAATAATTAAAAAAAATAAAGTTGCTACTTCGCGGATTTCACTTTTCGCATGTTACTTTTGGAACGTAACTCCCGCGATAAACGAGGGATCACTGTATTTGGATTTACCAGCAAAATAGTTGTGCAGCTGGACGGGAGACAGGCTGGTGCCAGTTAGACCCCCTAGACAGCAGAGCCAACCCTAACCCTAACCAACTCTAAACCCTAACCCTACCCCTGGACAGCAGAGCCAACCCTAACCCTCTTACCCTAACCCTAACCCTGGACAGCAGAGCCAACCCTAATCCCCAAACCCTGCCCTAACCCTGGACAGCAGAGCCAGCCCTAACCCTACCCTAACCCAACCCTACCCTAACATTTCCTGAGTCTCAACTTGATGTCAGTTAAAATGGGAACTAACACACATCCAGCTATGCTGGCTGGTGGAACCTGTGTGAGTCTGCTCACGTTATCTTTTATTTCTTGTGAGATGGCTAAAGCTGTATGTAGACATGGGAGATGCTCTGTGTGGATAAAGATGATGATTTGATGATGGACTTAAGGACAGAACATGAGAATCAGCACCAGTAGATTAGAGGGAGGGTCAGGGGTTAGGGTCAGGGTTGGGTTAGGGTTAGGTTAGGGTTGGGTTAGGGTTGGGTTAGGGTCAGGGTTAGGTTAGGGTTGGGTCAGGGTTGGGTTAGGGTCAGGATTGGGTTAGGGTCAGGATTGGGTTAGGGTTGGGTTAGGGTCAGGATTGGGTTAGGGTGGGTTAGGGTCAGGATTGGGTTAGGGTCAGGATTGGGTTAGGGTCAGGATTGGGTTAGGGTTGGTTAGGGTCAGGATTGGGTTAGGGTTGGGTTAGGGTCATGGTTGGGCCAGGGTTGGGTTAGGGTCAGGGTTGGGCCAGGGTTGGGTTAGGGTCAGGGTTGGGTCAGGATTGGGCCAGGGTTGGGTTAGGGCAGTGCTTCTCAATTATTTTCTGTTACGCCCCCCCTAGGAAGAAGAAAACATTTTGCGCCCCCCCCGGCCGTGACTATAATTAGTATCATTTGTCTATGAAATTGTTATAAGTACACCTCTGCATAACATTGTATCCTTATTAATATTAAAGAAAACAAAAAAAGAAAGAAATATAGACCAAAGCAGGATGATTGTTGCCAATATTCGGCAAAAAAACTCAAGCGGCTGATCAGCGTGACTGGGGTGTCATGTCTTTAAGTGAGGGTTAGGGTTAACCAGGGTTAGGGTTAACCAGGGTTAGGGTTAGGGTTAACCAGGGTTAGGGTTAGTGCTAGGGTTAACCAGGGTTAGGGTTAACCAGGGTTAGTGTTAGGGTTAACCAGGGTTAGGGTTAGGGTTAACCAGGGTTAGGGTTAGTGCTAGGGTTAACCAGGGTTAGGGTTAACCAGGGTTAGTGTTAGGGTTAACCAGGGTTAGGGTTAGGGTTAACCAGGGTTAGGGTTAGTGCTAGGGTTAACCAGGGTTAGGGTTAACCAGGGTTAGGGTTATCAGCGTGCCTGGGGTGTAATGTCTTTAAGTGACGCCTTCATTTATTTGGCTCCATGCTGTCCTGCCAACATTTTTAGACACAGGAAACACACCGGTCTTTCCTCGTCTCCCACCGTAGTCGCAGTGAAGCCAAGCGCTATAAAGGCTTCGTCATATTTCCTCGTCTGAGCTTTCGGGAGACTTTCGTATGTCTCATTATCTCCGTCTCTCTCCGCCTTTCTTTTCATCACTGTTAAGTATTTTTTCATGCTGTCTCTTGGTGGTTTGTTCACTGCACTTCCTATCTCTTGCTCTGTGGTGTGTGCGCGCGGGATGTGCAATTACACTTTATTCTAGTACGGCAAAATAAACAAAAAACATGTTCTCCGGGGTCACACGCGCCCCCCCTGGCATCGCACCGCGCCCCCCCTATTTGAGAAGCGCTGGGTTAGGGTCAGGGTTGGGTTAGGGTCAGGGTTGGGTCAGGGTTGGGTTAGGGTCAGGGTTGGGTCAGGGTTGGGTTAGGGTTAGGGTTGGGTCAGGGTTGGGCCAGGTTGGGTTAGGGTTGGGTCAGGGTTGGGTTAGGATTGGGCCAGGGTTGGGTTAGGGTCAGGGTTGGGCCAGGGTTGGGTCAGGGTTGGGCCAGGGTTGGGTTAGGGTCAGGGTTGGTCAGGGTTGGGTTAGGATTGGGCAGGGTTGGGTTAGGGTTAGGGTTGGGTTAGGGTTAGGGTTGGGTCAGGGTTGGGTTAGGGTTAGGGTTGGGTCAGGGTTGGTTAGGGTTGGGTCAGGGTTGGTTAGGGTTGGGTCAGGGTTGGGTTAGGATTGGGCCAGGTTGGGTTAGGGTCAGGGTTGGGTCAGGGTTGGGTTAGGGTTAGGGTTGGGTCAGGGTTGGGCCAGGGTTGGGTTAGGATTGGGCCAGGGTTGGGTTAGGGTCAGGGTTGGGCCAGGTTGGGCCAGGGTTGGGTCAGGGTTGGGCCAGGTTGGGTCAGGGTTGGGTTAGGGCCAGGGTTGGGTCAGGGTTGGGCCAGGGTTGGGTTAGGGCCAGGGTTGGGTCAGGGTTGGGCCAGGGTTGGGTCAGGGTTGGGCCAGGGTTGGGCCAGGGTTGGGTTAGGGCCAGGGTTGGGTCAGGGTTGGGCCAGGGTTGGGTTAGGGCCAGGGTTGGGTCAGGGTTGGGCCAGGGTTGGGTTAGGGTCGGGTTGGGTCAGGGTTGGGTCAGGGTTGGGCCAGGGTTGGGTCAGGGTTGGGCCAGGGTTGGGTCAGGGTTGGGCCAGGGTTGGGTCAGGTTGGCCAGGGTTGGGTCAGGGTTGGGCCAGGGTTGGGTTAGGGTCAGGGTTGGGTCAGGGTTGGGTCAGGGTTGGGCCAGGGTTGGGTCAGGGTTGGGCCAGGGTTGGGTTAGGGCCAGGGTTGGGTTAGGGCAGGGTTGGGTCAGGGTTGGGCCAGGGTTGGGTTAGGGCCAGGGTTGGGTTAGGGCCAGGGTTGGGTCAGGGTTGGGCCAGGGTTGGGTTAGGGCCAGGGTTGGGTCAGGGTGGGCCAGGGTTGGGTCAGGGTTGGGCCAGGGTTGGGCCAGGGTTGGGTTAGGGCCAGGGTTGGGTCAGGGTTGGGCCAGGGTTGGGTTAGGGAAGGGCAGGGTTGGGTCAGGGTTGGGCCAGGGTGGGTTAGGGTCAGGGTTGGGTCAGGGTTGGGCCAGGGTTGGGTCAGGTTGGGCCAGGTTGGGTCAGGGTTGGGCCAGGGTTGGGTTGCTTTATTGACTCTCTCCTGTGTTGCTTCAGGTGAATGGCGTGGACCTCCACAACGCCACACACGAGCAGGCCGCTGCTGCCTTGAAGAACGCCGGGACGACTGTGACCATCATGGCACAGTACAGACCTGAGGGTGAGACTGAGATTTGGGTTCATGCATCAGAAAACGGGACAGAAAAGAGCTTTTATCTTTATTTTAAAGATGATACACGGCACTTTTCACACCCGATACAGCCACAACAACCAAGCGCCCGTCGCTATCCAACTAGCAAGGCAGCATCGTTAAAGTCCCGTCTTGACTTTTAACAGAAGAGCTTGAGGTCAAATCTCCTCTGAGCTTCTCACTAAGTTTGGATCTCTTCTTGAAGAGCTCTGCTTCTCCCTTTAAACAGGACCAATGATGAATTCTGGGATGTTTTGAGCATCCCACATTCATTAAAATAGCTCATTTGAGTCATCTCTAAAGAAGATGGTCAACAATCTGGTTGGCTCTTTCCTCTATTAGTGTTAGCGGCCTCGTATTACTGCCATTATTAAATAAGGTGCCAGTAACATAAGGGGGCCAAATTCCATCCCATAATCTTCCCTCACGTTTGCCATGAACCTGTTTTTTATCAATAGTAACACATTAGTTTATTTTTATCAGCTGCCATTTCTTTTTATTTTATTACCTCAGAAGAACTTTTTAAATCATCTCGGAACCAGAAAACAATTAAAATAACCCAAATAAAATAAAACGCACCAAATCTGAACCCTCATAAATACGATAGAAGATAATAAGCTGAGACCTTGTGAGTCCACCTCCAGCGCTATGAAGGAGGCTGGTGAGCCACAACTCTGACATCACAACAATATAATTCTGAATTAGGAATAGGAAGATGATGGATAATTAACCCTGGAGTTAAAGCCACCGTCCCTCAGAAGGGACGCCAGCGTTGGCTGCTAACCCTAAACCCTACCCCTGACCCAACCCCTAACCCTAACCCTAACCAGTCGGCAGCTCTGGTGGCAGCAGGAAACTCCTGTTTACTGTAGAACCTGCAGCACCAGGACCTTCTGAGTGGGTTAGGGTTAGGGTTAGGGGGTTAGGGTTCAGGGTTAGGGGGGTTAGGGTTTAGGGTTAGGGTTAGGGTTAGGGGGGTTAGGGTTTAGGGTTAGGGCGGTTGGTTAGGGTTAGGGGGGTTAGGGTTAGGTAGGGTTAGAGGTTAGGGTTCGGTACGGTTAGGGTTAGGGTTTAGGGTTAGGGGGGTTAGGTTAGGTGGGGTTAGGGTTAGGGTTAGGGGGGTTAGGGTTAGGGGGGTTAGGGGTTAGGGTTAGGTACGGTTAGGGTTAGGGTTAGGGTTAGGGGGGTTAGGGTTTAGGGTTTAGGGTTAGGGGGGTTAGGTAGGGTTAGAGGTTAGGGTTAGGTACGGTTAGGGTTTAGGGTTAGGGGGGTTAGGGTTAGGGGGGTTAGGGTTAGAGGTTAGGGTTAGGTACGGTTAGGGTTAGGGGGGTTAGGGTTAGGGTTAGGGCGGTTAGGGTTAGGGGGGTTAGGGTTAGGGTTAGGTTAGGTTAGGTACGGTAGGGTTAGGGTTTAGGGTTAGGGGGGTTAGGGTTTAGGGTTAGGGGGGTTAGGGTTAGAGGTTAGGGTTGTACGGTTAGGGTTCAGGGTTAGGGGGGTTAGGGTTAGGTGGGGTTAGGGTTAGGTAGGACAGAAGCTAAGATCTGGGCTGTCACAGCCTCCTACAGGTGAAGCCCTTGTTGATTGTTGTGCAGAGTACAGTCGCTTTGAGGCAAAGATCCACGACCTGCGAGAGCAGATGATGAACAGCAGCATCAGCTCTGGTTCTGGATCACTGAGGATGAACCAGAAGAGGTCACTTTATGTCCGGTACGCTTCCAGGCAGCAGGATCCTCCACATCTCCATGTGATGAGACGTTACAGGATCTGTTGGGTTCTGTGTTGCAGAGCTCTTTTTGACTATGACAAGAGCAGAGATTCTGGGCTGCCGAGCCAGGGACTCAATTTTAGGTTTGGGAACATCCTGCATGTGGTCAACGCCTCTGATGACGAGTGGTGGCAGGCCAGGCAGCTGGGGCCAGGGGGGAGGAGGAGGTGGGGGTGATCCCCAGCAAGAGGCGGTCAGTGTCTCACTCACTCACACACTCACACACACACGCACACACACACTCACACAGACACTCACACACTCACACACACACACAGACACTCACACACACACACCAGACACTCCACACACACTCTACACCACTCACCACACACTCACGCACACACACAACTCACACACCACACACACTCACACACACACTCACACACACGCACACACAACTCACACACACCACACAACACTCACACACAAACACACTCACACACACACGCCCACACACACACACACAACACACCACTCACACACCAGCACACACACACACACAGACACTCACAAACACACACCCACTCACACAACCACACACTCACCACACACACACACTCACACACACTCACTCACACACACACACACACACACACACACTCACTCACACACTCACACACACACTCAGACACACACACACACTCACACACACACACACACACACACACACTCACACACACACTCACTCACACACTCACTCACACACACACACTCACACTCCCAGACATTCCCAGACTTCCATCCACCCACTGATGGATCCACACACGGACCAAAGTTCTACTGGTCCCACACAGGATTCAGGGTCCTTTGGTAGGTTCATGAGGACCTTTCAGAGCGGCCAAAGCCGGCGTTGGTGTGCAGATGATTCAACAACTCCGTCAGTGTTAAAATTCACAAGATACAAAAGAAAGAGCACGTTGTTAGCATCAGCTAACACGTTGTTAGCTGATGCTAACGCAGCAGATGTCCAGTGGCCATGCTGAAACCTTTACTCATTCTTCTGTCTGTCCTCAGGGTGGAGAAAAAAGAGCGAGCGCGATTGAAGACGGTGAAGTTTAATGCCAAATCTCGAGTCAGAGGGGTGAGTACACTTCTACAACTCTTCACGTTCTCAGGATGCCACCAGAGTCAGGGTTAGGGTTAGCCGTTCTCACAGCTTCCTCATTTAATAAACATGTACCTGCTTCAGGAAGCATGCTAACCAGGTAGCATCAGCCCATTTGGTCCCATAGTCCCACTTTATACTTCTACAGGTGGAGAAACAAAGAGACCTGCTTATTGGATGTATAGAAACTTTCCTTTAAAGGAGACATTCTGAAGAGAGGAAAGCTTTTGGTAACCACGGCAACAGTGCCCTCATGGAAGTCTGCAAAGTAAATGAGCTTTTGCACTTAAGATAAGGGCTCTTCCTCAGGCAGGTCTCCATCGGCTCCACAATCAACCCAAAATATTGTAAATAAGTTTTAATTTCATAAGGAAATATTGAATTTTCAACTCTTATTTTGATTATTTTTAGGGTTTTACCTTTCTTTTAAGATAAAGCAAATTTGAAAAGTGCTTTAAAGGAACAGCGAGTGGCTCTGCCGTTCCCGGGCAGCACCCCACATACGTCAGGACAGGCAGGGTTAGCACGTCAGTTAGCATTTAGCATCAAGTTGTTGTCCAGCTGTCCAGACGAAGCCCGACGTGATGGGAGCTGGAGCTGCCGAAGGCATGATGGGCGTCTTTTTGTACGAGAGCAGCTAACAAGCATGTTTTTGTTGATCTCGGCAGTCAAACCGCAGCACAAACTCCCGCCTCCTTTAAGTCGTGTCCATTTAACCCACGTCAACGCAACGCAACGCCCCCGCTCCCGCCCCCGCCCCCGCTCCCGCTGCCCCCCCACCCCCATCCCTAACCTGTGGCAGACGGATGCATGGCTCCCCCATCCGGTCACACTAATGCCTGCTGACCTTCCTCCTCATCCTCACCATCATCATCATCATCACCACTGACCTTTCTGTCTGCCTGGTACTGACAACACCGCAGCATGTGACCTGTGACCCCCTGCTGCTAAATTCTGTAAAATCACCTTGACAGCATGAAGAGACATCTGAAGCGAAGTCTGATGGAAATGTTGAATGGAATTTAACACATTTGTAAATGAAGCATTTTCCTGGTAGCAACACGTGGCTCCGTCACCTGTTGGTCAGGTCCAGGACTTTGACAGGTCTGGAAGAGGGTGTGCACCAGTGAGCTGCCTCTGTGGGCAAACGGAACCAACTTAACCAGTAAGCTGTTGGTCCTGGGGGAACCTGGAGCACCCGGGGGAACCTGGAGCACCCAGGGGAACCTGGAGCACCCGGGGGAACCTGGAGCACCCGGGGGAACCTGGGGGAACCTGGAGCACCCGGGGGAACCTGGAGCACCCGGGGGAACCTGGGGGAACCTGGAGCACCCGGGGGAACCTGGGGGAACCTGGAGCACCCAGGGGAACCTGGAGCACCCGGGGGAACCTGGAGCACCCGGGGGAACCTGGGGGAACCTGGAGCACCCAGGGGAACCTGGAGCACCCTGGAGCACCCGGGGGAACCTGGAGCACCGGGGGAACCTGGAGCACCCGGGGGAACCTGGGGGAACCTGGAGCACCCGGGGAACCTGGAGCACCCAGGGGAACCTGGAGCACCCGGGGGAACCTGGAGCACCCGGGGGAACCTGGGGGAACCTGGAGCACCCGGGGGAACCTGGAGCACCCGGGGGAACCTGGGGGAACCTGGAGCACCCGGGGGAACCTGGGGGAACCTGGAGCACCCAGGGGAACCTGGAGCACCCGGGGGAACCTGGAGCACCCGGGGGAACCTGGGGGAACCTGGAGCACCCAGGGGAACCTGGAGCACCCGGGGGAACCTGGGGGAACCTGGAGCACCCGGGGGAACCTGGAGCACCCGGGGGAACCTGGAGCACCCGGGGGAACTCCCACACAGACAGACAGCGGCGTGTGAGGCCTAGAGGCAGTCGCGCTGACCTCTGACGCCATGATTCCAACCGCTGTTATGTTGGCTGCAGCTTGTCTCTCCATGTTGTCTGCATGCTAACTTCCTGTACTCGCCCCCCCGCTGACCAGGAGATCCCCTATCTTTGCTGTGGACGGAGAGTGAAGGCCTCCACGCCACTCTCTGAAGAAATGTGTCAGTTCAGACTTGTTTAGTACAAAAATCCTTTTGTCCTTTCCTCTTGAACACAACAGCCGTTACCCACGACAACCCTGTTTTAACCCCCACCCCTGATTTGGTCTGAGGCTTCAGTTCTGTCCCAGGTCAGGTGTCGTTTTGTCAGAACCTGCATCAGACATTTTTGACTCCATCACACCCCTCCTCCTCCTCCTCCTCCTCCTAGCATAAAAAGAACGTGTTTTCCCGAAAGTTTCCGTTCTACAAGAGCAGAGAGGCGAGTGATCAAGAGACCAGCGATGTCGACCGTAAGTACTAGCATAGCCTGGAGGCGGGGTCTGAGGTTTGCCTGTCTGAGATGTGATTGGTCAGCGACAGAAAGAGAGCTCAGCTGGTGGTCGTAAAGCAAATGCACCAGAAATCACGGTGCCAGAGTTTGGCCCAAACAGTGATTGGGATAGTTGGGTCAAACCAAAACGATCCCCCCCCCCCGGTCTCCCTTTGCCACCTCACGATGCCTCAGCCTCTCTGCTCTCTCTCTGTTGTTGTCACTCTGTAATTTTGTGTTTTTGGTTGTTTCTCCTCGTCTCGGCTCTGCTCACTTCAGGACAACAGTGACGACACGGTGTCCAAAGGCCACAGTAAGTCCCAGTTCCCATCAGTCACTTAGCCTCCAGCAGGCTGCACCTTCAGTTCCAGCATCACTTCTCCATCAGATTGTCTCCTGAACATTCAGACCACTGCAACGAAAGCAGATTCAGACACCTTCAGTCAAATTTCATGATGAAAGAGCAGCTGAAGGCAGCTCCTGCTGGAGACGCAGAGTTCCACCTCCTGCTGTCATTTGCTTTTCTTTCTCTCCTCCTGTCAGTCTCCTCGCGATCCTCTGATGTTTTTGGTGGAGGACCTGATTCAGGTTCATGTCACTGCTGAGCATGTTCACCTCATTCTTCCAGGGTGTGATGTTCTTCAGAGCTTCAGTGAGGCCACCTGACAGAATCAGTGTTGTGATGAAGCAAACTGAGCTCCAGAAAACTAGTTTCAGATGACAGAAATAAGGATCGGTCCTGTTTCAGGTCCACACCTGCTGACCTCCAGCAGTTGGACACACATGAAGCTCCGATGTTTCCTCTTGATCCGTCCAGCTCAGTTCAGGATGAATGACGGAGGTCCTGGACCTTATTGGACAGTGTTGTAGCAGAACGTTGTGACGCTGTGTTTTGTTGTGATTGCAGAACATGTGACCTCTAATGCCAGCGATAGTGAAAGTAGCTACCGTAAGTCCCAGTCGGCCTTAGCCATGCTAACGTTAGCCACTCCTCTCCTCTCCTTTAAACTGTCTGCACCCACATTCTTCCTGTCTTTGTCCCTCACCCATCACATCCAAAATGTCCTCATGCTGCTGTATTAACTGCTCTCCTTGTCTTTGTCTCACTGGGGGACGTAGGTGGACAGGACGAGTATGTTCTGTCATACGAACCTGTTGTCCAGCAGGAAGGTCAGTTTAAAATCGGTCTCTTTAAATTCCTCAGCTTTTAAAAACTGCACGTGTAGATTTCCTGCACAAAAGGAGGTTCCTGCATCTGGAATCAGGAGCGGGTTAGCAAAGTGTTAAAAGCTCATCTCCTCTGCTAGTGACCTACACACGACCGGTCATCATCCTCGGCCCCATGAAGGACCGCATCAACGATGACCTCATCTCAGAGTTCCCTGACAAGTTTGGCTCTTGTGTCCCACGTAAGTGCTGGTAGAAGCTCCAACTCCAACATTGTTTCAGATCAGACTTGATCTCCCAAATCCTACTGCAGACACCACCCGGCCCAAGAGAGACTATGAGGTGGACGGCAGAGACTATCACTTTGTTGCATCCCGAGAGCAGATGGAGAAGGACATCCAGGAGCACCACTTTATCGAGGCAGGACAGTACAACGGCCACCTGTATGGAACCAGCGTCCAATCGGTGCGGGAGGTGGCTGAAAAGGTGCGTTCATCCTGGGGTCCAGACGTCTACCTGAGTGACCCCTCAAATGTCCCCCACAATCATTCCAGCAGTAGGACTCTCCTGCCGTCTGGGTCCAGGACTTGTCCAAGTCTTTCCTCTCCTGTGACACCACCATTGTCCGATGAGGCCGTGTGGCTGCAGCACGTTACCGTAGTGCTTTTGGGCACGCCGTTTTAAAGCAGCGGGCCTGAACCGCGGTTGTTGACAGCTCCGTTCTAAAGTAAAGCTCTTGTGGGTCTGTTCAGGGCAAACACTGCATCCTGGATGTCTCTGGAAACGCCATCAAAAGACTCCAGCTGGCCCAGCTGCATCCCATCGCCGTCTTCATTAAACCCAAGTGTGTGGAGAACATCATGTGAGTGTTGCCCCCAGCAGCCCGCTGCACTCCGCTAGCCACATCTGACCTGACGCTCTTGTCCAGGGAGATGAACAAGCGGCTGACAGATGAGCAGGGCAAGAAGACCTTTGATAGAGCCAACAAGTTGGAGCAGGAGTTCACCGAGCACTTCACCGGTAACCTTCCTCTTCTCAAACGCTGCTTATTGAGTTTTTAAGGGGGTTCAGTCAGAGCTGCACCCATCTGCAGCTGGCTGGGATAGTCCCCAAAAACATCAGGTATCTTCCATCTTTGTGGTTTTCCTGGTTAAGAAAAGCTTTTCAGATCATCACGTTGGTCTCATCCATCCTCTATAAGTGTAGACCCCAATAAAATGTTGAAAACTGAAGTTGGAGTTCACCCTGATCTGATCTTTGGAAGGTTACAGACAGCTGATCGTCCAGACCGGAGATCGGCTGATCGTCCAGACCGGAGATCGGCTGATCGTCCAGTCCAGAGATCAGCTGATCGTCCAGACCGGAGATCGGCTGATCGTCCAGACCGAGATCGGCTGATGTTCCAGACCGGAGATCGGCTGATCGTCCAGTCCGGAGATCAGCTGATCGTCCAGACCGGAGATCAGCTGATCATCCAGTCCGGAGATCGGCTGATCGTCCAGACCGGAGATCGGCTGATCGTCCAGACCGGAGATCGGCTGATGGTCCAGACCGGAGATCGGCTGATGGTCCAGTCCGGAGATCGGCTGATCGTCCAGTCCGGAGATCGGCTGATCGTCCAGACCGGAGATCGGCTGATTCCAGACCGGAGATCGCTGATCGTCCAGTCCGGAGATCGGCTGATCGTCCAGTCCGGAGATCGGCTGATCGTCCAGACCGGAGATCGGCTGATCGTCCAGACCGGAGATCGGCTGATCGTCCAGACCGGAGATCGGCTGATCGTCCAGTCCGGAGATCGGCTGATCGTCCAGACCGGAGATCGGCTGATGGTCCAGACCGGAGATCGGCTGATGGTCCAGTCCGGAGATCGGCTGATCGTCCAGTCCGGAGATCGGCTGATCGTCCAGTCCGGAGATCGGCTGATCGTCCAGACCGGAGATCGGCTGATCGTCCAGACCGGAGATCGGCTGATCGTCCAGTCCGGAGATCGGCTGATCGTCCAGACCGGAGATCAGCTGATCGTCCAGTCCAGAGATCAGCTGATTCCAGACCGGAGATCGGCTGATTCCAGACCGGAGATCGGCTGATCGTCCAGACCGGAGATCGGCTGATGTTCCAGACCGGAGATCGGCTGATCGTCCAGTCCAGAGATCGGCTGATCGTCCAGTCCGGAGATCGGCTGATCGTCCAGACCGGAGATCGGCTGATGTTCCAGACCGGAGATCGGCTGATCGTCCAGTCCGGAGATCAGCTGATCGTCCAGACCGGAGATCAGCTGATTCCAGACCGGAGATCAGCTGATCATCCAGTCCGGAGATCAGCTGATCGTCCAGTCCAGAGATCAGCTGATCGTCCAGTCCAGAGATCAGCTGATTCCAGACCGGAGATCGGCTGATGTTCCAGACCGGAGATCAGCTGATCTCCGGTCTGGAATCAGCTGATCGTCCAGACCGGAGATCGGCTGATTCCAGACCGGAGATCGGCCGATCGTCTTCAGCTTGGTCTGATTTCATGAACTCGTCCAGAGGTCGAGCCAGACGAGCGAAGGTTCGTAATTAAGGGAATGCAGCTGATTTCTGACTGTTCTTTGTTTTTCTGGCAGCGATCGTTCAGGGCGACACTTTAGAAGAGATCTACGAACAAGTCAAACAGCTCATTGAAGATCATTCGGGATCGTTTATTTGGATCCCCTCAAAGGAGAAGTTATGATTCATTAAATCTACAATGTTTAACAATGTTGAAGTGGGTGTCCCCCTCCTGACCCGTGTCCCCCTCCTGACCCGGGTCCCCCCCTGACCCGTGTCCCCCCCCCGACCCGGGTCCCCCCCCCGACCCGGTCCCCCCCCCTCCTGACCCGTGTCCCCCTCCTGACCCGGGTCCCCCTCCTGCCCATCACCTGACCACGGTACACCTCCTCTCTGAGGCGAGGAGCAGAAGGCGTCTGTAGAACCACATTTACTCTCGTTGGGCGTTGCTGTTTTCTTTCTTTCCCTGCAGACTAATTTGCTGCAAACTAATTTGCTGCAGACTAATTTGCTGCAGACTAATTGTGCTGAGCATCTTGAGGTCGTCGCTCCGTCGCCTCACTTCCTGTCTCCTGCCTCACCTGCAGGACGCTCGTTCTGCAGGGCTGTGTCGTGCCGCTAGGGGGCGCTGTCACGCGTTTCCCACCTTTTTACAGAATTTTCACAATTACTTTACTAAGTTGTTTCAATTGTTTTATCTTTCATTTTTCAAAGAAACAAACTTTATATTCATAAAATGTCTGATTTGGTAATGTCAGTGCTGGTTATTAAAAAATGATGATGCAAATTCTCAGAGTTTAACCTTTGGACACGAGCAGAGATTAATCACTCATCAAGGCAACATCTGGAAACACTGCATGGAAAATCCAATAGGAATTCCATCATTCCCAGATTCAGGAATGGCACCTTCTGGGGTGCGAGTTTGAACCCTGATGGAGACGAGCTCACGCGGCTGAAGGTGGAGACACAGTTTGTTGTACAATTTGAAAGATTAAAACTCTTCTTATTTTGTTATATTGAAAGTAAATAATAAACTTCACTATGAGAATTATTCTCTTGGCATTTTTAATCATATTAATAGACATTTATGAATACATTTGAATAGGAATTTATATTTTTCTTTGGTCCCCATCTCCTGTTTTTATCTGTATATAATAAAACCTAAAAACTGCAGTGCTGCTTTTTTTTACATTTCATCAGAACAGAGACAGTTGACCCACAAAGGTGGAGCGAAGAGTCAACTGGACGTGTTTGTCCTCTGCTTCGGTTCTGACCGCTTTGGGGCGAGCTGAGACTGACCCAGTGTAAAAGAGCTGAATGTCTGTTGTGGAGGGTCGTCAGTTCGACTCCTGATGAAACTATTGTGGAAGATGGAAGTCCGTTAATGTGCGGGAAGCCATCTCGCACACCAGGACCTCCAAAAAGTAGATATGGATCAACACGCGCTTCATCTTTCAAGATGGCTTCCAGGAAGAGAAGCAGACCTCCACAGGAAAACCAGTGGCCCTGGAACGAGAAGAGTTTAAAATAAAAATATGAGCGCCATCTCAGCCTAAAGGCATCAGACCTGCTCCCTCACCTGTGTGGCCGCTAATTAGCCTGTAATTAAGAACACAACCGTTACAAAGAGCCCTGAAATGGGTCTCAAGAGCTTTCTAGACCTTGATGTAAGCAAATTCAGTAAAACCCAAATCACTATTTCATTAGACACTAAAAGAACGGTGAATGGTTCCGTTCTTGTGGAAACGATACACTTTGAACAAACATTTTCTAATCACCGTCCGTTTCTGTGGCGCCTTCTGCTGAGTGACGCACTTCCGGTGGCAGATTCGCCTTCATCTCTTTCTCTCTGCGGCATCTACAAACCAGCCCAGGATCGGGACCAGGACCAGGACCAGGAC
This sequence comes from Takifugu flavidus, assembly GCF_003711565.1. Taxonomy (NCBI): domain Eukaryota; kingdom Metazoa; phylum Chordata; class Actinopteri; order Tetraodontiformes; family Tetraodontidae; genus Takifugu; species Takifugu flavidus. The sequence continues at coordinate 5,645,623 of NC_079534.1, read as the reverse complement.
CAGGACCGAGCCGTTACCAGACGGTGGAAACCATGACAGAGAATAAGATCCATGTCATCCTGCTGTCCTGCGGCAGCTTTAACCCGATCACACGTGGACACATCCATATGTTCGGTGAGGTGGGGGGGGGGTGTGTGTGTATGTGTGTGTTACTCGTCGTGTTTTTAAAGGATCAAAGCTACCTGTTTGTTCCGATTCGTTGTCAAATATCCGAGACAACGAGCAGAAAAGCGCGTTACGTTCCATCAGCTAACGTTGCAGCGCGAGGCAGCGCGAGGCAGCGTTGCCCTGGAAACACGCCCAGTCCCACAGCAACGCCCGCATCCTTTGATGTGTCCGACCGGACGAAAGCAGCGATGATCGACAACAATAGTGGCAAAATTAGCAACGACGATAACGAGGATGCTTCTAATGTAGCGAATCAGCGTCACACACTTTGTCCTGATGCAACAATAAAGATAATCACAACATTCTTTTAATGTTATTTACACATCATATGGACCTCAGCCATTAGATATTTCACATTTACCTTTTTGGTACGTTTCCATTGAAACGTATTTGAAAATGAGGTTAATTATAGTCACATTCTGTTTAATGAGAATTCAGAGTTGTTATTGTTCAACATGACACAGCAACTTATGGCAAATGTCTGAAGTCAGTTAGCCAACGTAACTGGACTAGCCTAACCCCAACTGGACTAGCCTAACCCCAGCTGGACTAGCCTAACCCCAACTGGACTAGCCTAACCCTAACTGGACTAGCCTAACCCCAGGACTAGCCTAACCCTAACTGGACTAGCCTAACCCCAACTGGACTAGCCTAACCCTAACTGGACTAGCCTAACCCCAGGACTAGCCTAACCCTAACTGGACTAGCCAACCCCAACTGGACTAGCCTAACCCCAGGACTAGCCTAACCCTAACTGGACTAGCCTAACCCCAGGACTAGCCTAACCCCAACTGGACTAGCCTAACCCCAACTGGACTAGCCTAACCCTAACTGGACTAGCCTAACCCCAGGACTAGATGATGGTGATGGTGGTGATGGTGATGGTGGTGGTGATGATGATGATGATGATGGTGGTGGTGATGATGGTGATGATGGTGGTGATGGTGATGATGATGATGATGATGGTGGTGGTGATGATGGTGGTGGTGATGATGATGGTGGTGATGATGGTGATGATGGTGGTGGTGGTGCTGCTGATGGTGGTGCTGGTGGTGCTGGTGGTGCTGCTGCTGGTGCTGCTGGTGGTGATGCTGCTGATGGTGGTGCTGCTGGTGCTGGTGGTGGTGCTGCTGGTGGTGCTGGTGGTGCTGCTGCTGCTGTGGTGCTGCTGGTGCTGCTGTGGTGGTGCTGCTGCTGGTGGTGCTGTGCTGCTGCTGCTGATGGTGGTGGTGGTGCTGCTGATGGTGGTGCTGGTGCTGCGGTGGTGCTGCTGCTGGTGCTGCTGGTGGTGCCGCTGGTGGTGCTGCTGCGGTGGTGCTGGTGCTGGTGGTGCTGCTGTGCTGCTGCTGCTGGTGCTGCTGGTGGTGCTGCTGGTGATGCTGCTGGTGCTGCTGTGGTGCCGCTGGTGGTGGTGCTGCTGCTGGTGCTGCTGGTGGTGCCGCTGGTGGTGCTGGTGCTGGTGGTGGTGCTGGTGGTGGTGCTGCTGCTGCTGCTGCCTGGTGGTGCTGCTGGTGATGGTGGTGATGCTGCTGGTGGTGCTGGTGGTGCTGATGGTGGTGCTGCTGATGGTGGTGCTGCTGCTGCTGGTGGTGCCGCTGGTGGTGCTGCTGTGGTGGTGATGGTGATGGTGGTGCTGCTGCTCTGCTGCTGCTGCTGGTGTGGTGCTGGTGCTGCTCTGGTGGTGCTGCTGCTGCTGTGGTGCTGCTGGTGCTGCTGGTGGTGGTGCTGCTGCTGGTGGTGCTGGTGCTGCTGGTGCTGCTCTGGTGCTGCTGGTGGTGTGCTGCTGGTGGTGATGCTGCTGGTGGTGTGCTGGTGCTGCTGCTGCTGCTGCTGGTGGTGCTGCTGTGGTGCTGCTGGTGCTGCTGCTGCTGGTGGTGCTGGTGCTGCTGCTGATGGTGGTGCTGCTGATGGTGGTGGTGATGGTGATGGTGGTGATGATGATGGTGGTGGTGATGGTGATGATGATGATGGTGGTGACGATGGTGGTGATGATGATGATGATGGTGGTGGTGATGATGGTGGTGATGATGATGGTGATGGTGGTGATGATGATGATGGTGGTGCTGGTGGTGATGCTGCTGGTGGTGCTGCTGGTGGTGCTGCTGCTGATGGTGGTGGTGGTGATGATGGTGGTGGTGATGGTGGTGGTGATGATGGTGATGGTGGTGATGATGATGGTGGTGATGGTGGTTGTGAGTTCCAAAGACAGGGAGCTGCAGAACAGAAGGCCTGGTCCCCTGAGGTTGTGAGGGTGGTCCTGGTCCTGAGGGAGAGGGTGATGAGAAGAGAGGCAAAACAACAAGTGCCCAAACTGGCAGGGAGTCCACCTCCATCAGGAAGGAGAGCGGGTGAGCAACAATGGTGAACCTTCTCCTGGCTCCCTCAGGGCACTACAGCACACTATGTTAGTAGCTCAACTTTCCAGGATGACGGTGTTGAAGGTGGAGTGAAGGTCCAGAAGAAGCACCCTCACATAGCTCAGCATGGCTCAGGGCTACGGCCACACCTCCCGTGTGGAGGTATTGAGGGTCAAAGGTCGGGCTGAGAACCAGCTCAGGCCATGCTCTCCTACAGTTAGTGAGGAGGGGCTGTGAGGACGGACGATGCTGAGATGGAGCCAAGCTCCTCTGTTACTGACACGGTCCAGACCGGCTTCCTTTTCTTCTTAGCTCTGCCATGAGCAACGCTGACACCAGACCTGAAGGCAACATCATGAGCCCGAAGGAGTCTGCACACCTGGTGGGTCAACCAGGCTTTATGGTCTGGGGATCCCAGATGTTCCCTACATCTGCTCCTACAGTGGCAGCCCATAATGGCAGCAGATTCCTTCCGATCCGCTTCAGCAGCTGCTCTTGAAGATGCCGTTACTGCAGCTTCTGATGCAGCGGGATTTACCATAGAATCCTCGCCGACTCAGAGACAGAAGGTCTTTGCAGAACTTTCCCTCACAACATTCAGCGCACAAGCAAAAAAACAAGTGATTTCTTTGTGTTTGTTGTCGTCTGAAGTGAGATGGAACCGCTCGCAGGTCCAGACTGAGAGGGTGTTGCTTCCTGATCAAGTCTCCCAGGAATTCTCTCCACATTCTCTGCTCATTTATTTCCTGTCTGTTTCAGAGAAAGCCCGAGAATATTTGCACAAAACAGGACGCTTCATCGTGATTGGAGGAATTATCTCACCAGTGCACGACTCGTACGGAAAGCCAGTGAGTGCTGGAGACGGTGGTCTATGAGGACACGCTTGTCCTACTTTCACTGTGTTCCAAAACAGCATGAATAATAAATGCTTCTGACTCGTGTGTGTGTGTGTGTGGTGTGTGTGTGTGTGTGTGTGTGTGTGTGTGTGTTTTCAGGGTTTGGTTTCCAGCAGACACCGTCTCAGCATGTGCCAGTTGGCAGTTCAATCATCTGATTGGATCAGGTAATAGTTTAGCATTTGTGCTCTTTAAGGGCTACGAGGTTTCCTCTGGTCACCCCTGGTGAAAGGTCCTTCCTGCCTTTCTCTGGGAATCATTGTTGGAAGAATGACCCTCGAGCTTTTGGGCGGATGTGCTTGGGCCGTCCTGATGTCTGCAGCCAGTTCTCTCCTCACCACGCTGAGCGCTGATGCATCACCTGCCCTAAATTCAGCGTTCTCGCCGCTGCCTTTCAACCAGGATATCTAGTTTGAGGAGATGGTTACGGTCCACCGGGTCTACCGACAGACCTCTATGTTGGTTCGTTCCCTGTCAGTAGGGTCAATCCAGCAGGTTGTTGCTATGGAGAACGTAGGTGTCCTCTGGGTTACTGCCCAGGAACGTTTCAGCGCTGGACGTCACACACCTCTTTAACCCTAACCCTAACCTAACCCTAACCCTACCCCTAACCTAACCCTAACCCGAACCCGAACCCCTACCCGAACCCTAACCCTAACCCCGACCCCGACCCGAACCCGAACCCCGACCCGAACCCGAACCCCGACCCGAACCCGAACCCCGACCCCGACCCCGACCCCGACCCCGACCCCGACCCGAACCCTAACCCGAACCCTAACCCCTACCCCCTACCCGAACCCGAACCCCGACCCCGACCCGAACCCGAACCCCGACCCGAACCCGAACCCCTACCCTAACCCGAACCCCGACCCGAACCCGAACCCCGACCCGAACCCGAACCCCGACCCGAACCCTAACCCGAACCCGAACCCCTACCCCGACCCCGACCCCGACCCCGACCCCTACCCTAACCCCTACCCTAACCCCTACCCCTACCCCTACCCTAACCCTAACCCTAACCCCTACCCCTACCCTAACCCCTACCCCTACCCCTACCCTAACCCTAACCCTAACCCTAACCCTAACCCTAACCCTAACCCTAACCCCACCCCTACCCTAACCCGAACCCTAACCCCGAACCCCTACCCCACCCTAACCCTAACCCTAACCCTACCCCTACCCCTACCTACCCTAACCCCTACCCCTACCCCTACCCTAACCCTAACCCTAACCCCTACCCCTACCCCTACCCTAACCCTAACCCTAACCCTAACGAGCATTTAAAATTAGGGTCAATCCTGGGGGCCCAAGAAGCCCCTGCTCCATGTTCCTCCATGCTCACCTCTTCTTAAATTCAAAGATGTCTGACGTCATGGCCAAACATGGACATCTGCACGGTTCTGAGATGTAAACTCAGCAATCACACATCCGGAGCTGCTAATGATGGCATGAATCCGATGACTGTGCTGTCTGTTCAGGGTGGATCCTTGGGAGTGTTACCAGGACACGTGGCAGACGACCTGCAGCGTTCTGGAGCATCATCGGGACCTGATGAAGGTCCGAAAACATTTTCAGACTCAGGAGTTCATGTGATTCTGTGAATTGGATCCTTTTCTTCTGTATTATTCACTAGTCCCAGTTTAGCTCCCAGCTATATCGCTAATTCTGTCTTGTGAGTCTAAATCATCCTTATCTCAGCAGAAGCACCAGCATGACCCAGTATGAGCAACGGTTCCATGGAAACCTTTTGGATATTAATGTTTTGATGGTAATGTTACTCAGAGAGTCACTGGCTGTATTCTGTCCAACGTCAACACGCCATCAATGACCCCTGTGATTGGCCAGCCACAGAACCAGCCTCCACCACTCTACCAGAGCAACATCAACCACTCCCCCACAGCCAGTAAGTCATGTGACTCGCTCCCGTGATGCTGATCATGGGGAAGCTGGAGCTGGAGCTGATCTTTGCTTTTATTCTCAGTGAAGCTGTTTGGCAAACTTGGTGAGAGTTTGGGGAAGATCTGCTGTGTTCGTCCTCATATTGAGCGTTTCACCTTTGTTGGTGAGTGGAGGAGGAGAGGAGGAGGAGAGGAATGAGCTTCCTGCACCTGGAGGGATAGATGGATGATGGGTGATGGGTGAATGTTGGATGATGGATGGATGATGGGTGGATGATGGATGGATGATGGATGGATGATGGGTGGATGTTGGATGATGGATGATGGATGGATGATGGGTGGATGATGGATGGTGATGGGTGGATGATGGGGGGATGATGGATGGAGATGATGGATGGATGATGGTGGATGATGGATGGATGATGGGTGGATGATGGGTGGATGATGGATGGATGATGGATGGATGATGGGTGGATGTTGGATGATGGATGATGGATGGATGATGGGTGGATGATGGATGGATGATGGGTGGATGTGGATGGATGATGGATGGATGATGGGTGGCTGATGGATGGATGATGGGTGGATGTTGGATGATGGATGATGGATGGATGATGGATGGATGATGGGTGGATGATGGGTGGATGTTGGATGGATGATGGATGGATGATGGGTGGATGTTGGATCAATCAATCAATCAATCAATCTTTATTTATATAGCGTCTTATACAATCAAAATTGCTTCAAGGCGCTTTCCAGAATCCCAGGGCCTGACCCCAGACAAGCAACAGTGGCAAGGAAAAACTCCCCTTTAACAGGAAGAAACCTTGAGCAGGACCAGGCTCATGTAGGGGGACCCTCCTGCTGATGGCCGGCTGGGTAAAGAGAGAGGAGAAGGGGGAGGACAGGTAGAGGATAGGATAGGTAGGAGAGGAGAGGGGTAGAGGAGAGGAGAGGTAGAGTGAAGGGGAGGTAGAGGAGAGGAGAGGAGGAGGGGAAAGAGGAGAGGAAAGAAGAGGAGAGGGAGAGGAAAAGGAGAAGGAGAGGAGAGGAGAGGAGAGGAGAGGAGAGGAGAGGCACAGAAACACACACAAAAAATATGCACAATCACTTCAACGGGGCTGGCGGTCATTATGCAGCTCCGATGGCAGTGATACCTGCAAATAGATGGGGGGGGGGGGGGGGGGGAGAGAAGCAGAAAAACTACACAAGAATCAGCATAACTAGTCTGCTTGATGAGGAGAGGAAAGGAGAGGAAAGGAGAGGAAACCATGACCCAGTGGAGTGACAGAGGCCTGTCAGGTGATCATGTTTCCGGACCCCGGCAGCCTTGGCCTATAACAGCATAGCTAGAATGTGACCTAACGATTAGACGACCCCCTAAGTATGATAGTTTGTCTGTCTATGATAGTAACTGGAACTGCTGAATTAGTAACAATAAGCTTTTTCAAAGAGGTAGGTTTTGAGTCTGATCTTAAAAGTAGCGATGGAGTCAGCCTCCCGTACCTGGACAGGGAGCTGGTTCCATAGCAGGGGGGCCTGGACAGGGAGCTGGTTCCATAGCAGGGGGGCCTGGTAGCTAAGCTCGGCCCCCCATTCTACTCCTAGAGACTCTGGGGGCCACAAGTAGACCAGCATTCTGAGAGCAGAGCGGTCTATTGGGCTGATAAGGTATCACTAGCTCCTCCAGGTAGGATGGAGCTAGGCTCTGAGGACCTGGTAGGTCAGAAGAAGGGTTTTAAAAGTTATTCTAAATTTAACGGGCAGCCAATGAAGCGACGCCATTACAGGACTTATGTGCTCTTTTGTCAATACCTGTCAGAACTCTGGCTGCAGCATTTTGGATCAACTGGAGGCTTCTTAAAGAGTTGTTTGGACACCCTGATAATAAGGAGTTACAGTAGTCCAGCCTGGAAGTAACAAATGCATGGACTAACCTTTCAGACCTCAGGATGATGGATGATGGATGGATGATGGTGGATGATGGATGGATTGTTGGGTGGAGGGATGATGATGGATGATGGGTGGAGGGATAGATGGATGATGGGTGATGGGTGAATGTTGGATGATGGGTGGATGATGGATGGATGATGGGTGGATGTTGGATGGATGATGGGTGGATGTTGGATGATGGATGGATGATGGGTGATGGGTGGATGATGGATGGATGATGGATGGATGATGGGTGGATGTTGGGTGGATGGGGGCTGTTGGGTGGCGGGCTGATGATGGGTGATGGGTGGATGATGATGGATGATTGATGGATGATGGATGGCTGCTGGGTGGATGTTGGGTGGATGATGGTGGATGATGGATGGATGATGGATGGATGATGGGTGGATGTTGGGTGGAGGGATGATGGATGGCTGATGGATGGATGATGGATGGATGATGGGTGATGGAAGAGTGGATGATGGGTGGATGATGGGTGATGGAAGAGTGGATGATGGGTGGATGATGGATGAATGGATGGGTGATGGAAGAGTGGATGATGGATGGATGATGGGTGGATGTTGGGTGGAGGGATGATGGATGGATGATGGATGGATGATGGATGGATGATGGGTGATGGAAGAGTGGATGATGGGTGGATGATGGATGGATGATGGGTGGATGATGGGTGATGAATGATGGGTGGATGATGGGTGGATGATGGGGGATGGATGATGGGTGGATGATGGGTGATGGATGATGGTGGATGATGGGTGGATGATGGGTGGATGATGGGTGATGGATGATGGGTGGATGATGGGTGATGGATGAGGGTGGATGATGGGTGGATGATGGGTGGATGATGGATGGATGATGGGTGGATGATGATGGGTGATGATGGAGGGTGATGGATGATGGGTGGATGATGGGTGGATGATGGGTGGATGATGGGTGGATGATGGGTGGATGATGGATGGATGATGGGTGATGGATGATGGGTGGATGATGGGTGGATGATGGTGATGGATGATGGGTGGATGATGATGGGTGGATGATGGGTGGATGATGGAGGGATGGAGGGATGATGGAAGAGTGGAGCCTCCCCTCCTTCACTGATCTGCTGCTTCCTTCACTCAGATGAAAACGCCAATCTTGGACCAGCAATGAAGTACGAGGAGATCGGTGAGTGTGTTGATCAGCTGCTCTGGGTCCTGCACAATGGGGGGGTGGGTGTGTGTGTGGGGGTGTGGGGGTGTGTGTGTGGGGGTGTGTGGGGGTGTGGGGGTGTGGGGGTGTGTGTGTGGGTGTGGGTGTGTGGGTGTGGGTGTGTGGTGTGTGGGGGTGTGTGGGGGTGTGTGTGTGTGGGGTGTGGTGTGTGTGTGTGTGTGTGTGTGTGTGTGGGGTGTGTGTGTGTGGGGGGGGTGTGGGGGTGTGTGTGTGGGGTGTGGTGTGTGTGGGTGTGTGTGTCCTGTACAGGTGTTGTCGGTCACATTGTGTCTTCCTGCTGTAGAGTTGCGTATCTTCCTGCTGTGCGGCAGCGACCTCCTGGAGTCCTTCTGCATCCCCGGCCTGTGGAAGGACAGTGACGTAAGCACCCTTCACCCCCCCCACCACCACCCTTCACCCCCCCTTCATCTCCCCCCCACCACACCCTTCACCCCCCCTTCATCTCCACCCCCCCCTTCATTCGTGGGAAGAAAGAAGGTGGTCCCCAGATGATGGGCGCCTGAGAAGTTCTTTCATCTAGTTCACACACGTCCTGATGAACTCTTTGATGATCAGAATCACAATTCTCTGATCTTCTCAGATTGGGGCGGGGCCTCCTGATTCTGAGGTGTTTCACCTGTTTCAGATGGAGGTGATTGTGGGAGATTTTGGGATTGTGGTTGTTCCCCGTGATGGAGCCGACACTGAGAAGATCCTCAATCACTCCTCGATTCTACGAAAATATAAGGTACTGTGGTCTGGACCGGCCCCCTTTCTCAGGACCCCACGCTCCACGGTTACTGGTAACATGTGTTCTTCTTTAGGAGAACATTCTGGTGGTGAAGGACGCCACCAGCCACCCCATGGCCATTGTCAGCTCAACCAAAAGCAGGTGAGTGTTACGAGCTCAGACACCAACTCAAGATGGGCACCAAGGCTTTACCAAGGGCTAGCAGCTAGCAGCTAGCAGTCTGCAGACAACTGCTAGATGGGGAAACACGGCTGGGTCAGGGTCAGGCTGAAGGGTCAGGCTGAAGGGTCAGGGTCAGGCTGAAGGGTCAGGCTGAAGGGTCAGGGTCAGGCTGAAGGGTCAGGGTCAGGCTGAAGGGTCAGGGTCAGGCTGAAGGGTCAGGCTGAAGGGTCAGGGTCAGGCTGGGCGGCACCAACAGGCGTCTGGCAGCTCGAGCTGTAGAACAAACACACGAGGAGTTCCGAGCTTGAAACAGGAAGCCAAAAGCGTACAGCTAGTCCAGAAGGTCCAGAACCCTCTGTGGCCGGACCACATGGACGTCTGAACAGGCTTTTAGCCGGAGGCAGGTGCAGATGATTGTCCGGTGATGCGTAGTACCACGGGAGTGGATCAGGAAGAAGGAACAGAAAGGGGGAGGGGGGACACCTGGGAAACCCCCAACAGTCCCATAGAGACATACTGTGTTCACCTTTATGGTAGCAGCAGCTGACCTGCACCCATATAGTGGGAGAACTGGGACACACCCAGTAGCTCTCTAGTAGCTGGTCCTGGCAGTGATTGGTGGAGCCGAAGGGTTAGGGTGAGGGTTAGGCTGAAGGGTTAGGGTCAGGGTTAGGGTCAGGGTCAGGCTGAAGGGTTAGGGTCAGGCTGAAGGGTCAGGCTGAAGGGTTAGGGTCAGGGTTAGGCTGAAGGGTTAGGGTCAGGGTTAGGGTTAGAGTCAGGCTGAAGGGTTAGGGTCAGGGTCAGGCTGAAGGGTTAGGGTCAGGGTCAGGCGGAAGGGTTAGGGTCAGGGTCAGGCTGGAAGGGTTAGGGTCAGGGTTGGGTTAGGAGTAGAGTGGCTGAAGGTTAGGGTCAGGCTGAAGGGTTAGGGTCAGGGTCAGGCTGAAGGGTCAGGGTCAGGCTGAAGGGTTAGGGTCAGGCTGAAGGGTTAGGGTCAGGCTGAAGGGTCAGGCTGAAGGGTCAGGGTCAGGCGGAAGGGTCAGGGTCAGGCTGAAGGGTCAGGCTGAAGGGTTAGGGTCAGGGTCAGGCAGAAGGGTCAGGGTCAGGCTGAAGGGTTAGGGTCAGGGTCAGGCTGAAGGGTTAGGGTCAGGGTCAGGCGGAAGGGTCAGGGTTAGGGTCAGGCTGAAGGGTTAGGGTCAGGGTCAGGCTGAAGGGTTAGGGTCAGGGTTAGGGTTAGAGTCAGGCTGAAGGGTTAGGGTCAGGGTCAGGCGGAAGGGTCAGGGTCAGGCTGAAGGGTTAGGGTCAGGGTCAGGCTGAAGGGTTAGGGTCAGGCTGAAGGGTCAGGCTGAAGGGTTAGGGTCAGGGTTAGGCTGAAGGGTTAGGGTCAGGGTTAGGGTTAGAGTCAGGCTGAAGGGTTAGGGTCAGGGTCAGGCTGAAGGGTCAGGCTGAAGGGTTAGGGTCAGGCTGAAGGGTTAGGGTCAGGGTCAGGCGGAAGGGTTAGGGTCAGGGTCAGGCTGAAGGGTTAGGGTCAGGGTCAGGCTGAAGGGTCAGGCTGAAGGGTTAGGGTCAGGGTCAGGCTGAAGGGTCAGGGTCAGGCTGAAGGGTTAGGGTCAGGGTCAGGCTGAAGGGTCAGGGTCAGGGTCAGGCTGAAGGGTCAGGCTGAAGGGTTAGGGTCAGGCTGAAGGGTTAGGGTCAGGCTGAAGGGTTAGGGTCAGGGTCAGGCTGAAGGGTTAGGGTCAGGGTCAGGCTGAAGGTTAGGGTCAGGCTGAAGGGTTAGGGTCAGGCTGAAGGGTTAGGGTCAGGGTCAGGCTGAAGGGTTAGGGTCAGGGTCAGGCTGAAGGGTTAGGGTCAGGCTGAAGGGTTAGGGTTAGGGTCAGGGTCAGGCTGAAGGGTCAGGCGGAAGGGTTAGGGCAGGGGTAGGGAACCTTTTTGACTCAGAGAGCCATAAAAGCAAAATATTTAGAAATTTGTTTTGGTGAGAGCCATATAATATATTTCAAGACTGAATTTAATTAAATGTGAGCATAACAAGCCTCTGGATTTATTCTTTTAAATAATGTTTTTATAATACTCACCATTAATGCGACTTCTGGTGCTGCATGGATTTGCTGATGGTTTTGTAGTCTGGTTGGTACTTGGTGGTTAAGCTTCACGCAGGCATTGAGGCTTTCATCCGTTAAACGTGATCGTAGGTTGGACTTGATGTTTTTAAGATGTGAAAATGACTGCTCACATGAATACGTAGATCCAAACATTGTCAATACAGCAATACTCACACGCCTCAGTGTGTGGTATGTGACTGGAAGTTCCAAGTTTTGATAATCAGCTCGTCTTCGGGTTGAAGTTTACTCATTTCTGTCCACATGTGCTTGCTAGCCAACTCTGCTTTCTGTCGTGCAATCCTTTCCAAATCTTCATTCAGTGACTTGAACTTATTCACCCACATCTCTGAGGCCTTCAGGTCTGCCACTTCTGCTTCAAAATCTCTGACTGTGACATCAGGAATGTAACTCAGGTCGGCTGTGTTCAGTGAACACTCGTTTGGATGGGTGATGAACTTAAAAAGACTGGAGCGCTCACGAAATTCTCCAAAGCGCGCTTTGAATGACTGGAGGAGACTGGATGTCAAGCAAGCTAGCTGGTGGAGATCATCGATGCAATTTTTTCATTGCAAATTAGGCACACCGCATGACCTGCTCTCTCCACAAAGGCGAATTCTTCAGTCCATTCGTCCTGAAATGAACGATACTCGTCATCTTTTTTTCTTTTCGTCATCTTCATCGCCGAAGGGTTAGCTTTGAGCTAATGACCGAGCCGACTGATTCAAAAGGGGGCGTGTACCTGTTTACCTAGCAACGGCCCAGCAACGGCCCAGCAACGGCCAACATAGGCTATTATCATCCAATTAAAATAATGGACGATCGCTCCTGCAGTCAACTGCAGCTCTGAACAAGACATGAGCAGTGGAAAATCGATTGATGGATTAAAACAAATGATAAGATTAAAAAGACGAAATCTGCGAGCCAGATGTTATCATCAAAAGCCACATCTGGCTCGCGAGCCATAGGTTCCCGACCCCTGGGTTAGGGTCAGGGTCAGGCGGAAGGGTCAGGGTCAGGCTGAAGGGTTAGGGTCAGGGTCAGGCTGAAGGGTTAGGGTCAGGGTTAGGGTCAGGGTCAGGGTCAGGCTGAAGGGTTAGGGTCAGGGTTAGGGTCAGGGTTAGGGTCAGGGTCAGGGTTAGGGTTAGAGTCAGGCTGAAGGGTTAGGGTCAGGGTCAGGCGGAAGGGTCAGGGTCAGGGTCAGGCTGAAGGGGGGTCCCAGCGGGTGCTGGTGGGACCCCTCTGCAGGCACTTGATGAGTTTGGACTCTGGGAAGTCAAATAAAATTGGTATCTGAGAGAGATCATATGTCCCTAGAAGGTCTGGGCCAGGGTGCTGGAGGCCTTCACAAGGGTCAGGGTTAGGGTCAGGGTCAGGGTTGGTGACCTTGGGATGCCATCCAGCTTTAGTCTAAGGCCATGGTGAGAAGGCTCCTACTGGGACTCATGGTACCGGTGGCTCAACCAGCTTTAAGGGTCACCACCTAGACCAGGCCCTTTACGGTGGTCCGGTTCTGTGACATGGAGCAGGACCAGTGAAGGGAGATGGGCCGATGGACGATCAGGAGGAGGTTCTCACTGATGAAGCTGCTGCAGATGCTCTTCTTACCATCTCTGCCGTCTGCTCTTCAGGTTGGCCCTGCAGCACGGCGACGGCCACGTCGTGGACTACCTGAGCCAGCCGGTCATCGACTACATCCTGCAGAGTCAGCTGTACATCAGCGCCACAGGATAGAAGCAGCAGACCTCACCGAGACGGGGGGGGCCTTTCACCGCATCAATACCGGGACGCGCCCGCCCCAAAGCAGCTGGAGTAGATCAGGTCCAGTCCCGTAGTCTCTCGAGGTCTCAAGCAGGGCCCTCCAACACCATCCTGTCTTTGTTCTGTGACTTTACCGCGTGGGCGGGGCTTGAGCTGTGGGCGCGCTTCCTGGTCATTTTCATGTTTGGGACGCATGACGCATGAGCAGATGTGGAACTCTGTCATATTTGGGACTTCATGGAATAGAAATCTAAATGTTAAATCAGCACCAAAATGCAGCATTAAAGATAAAAGACTTAATCCATCGAAAACCTCAAATCATTGCAACTAAAAAAGTTGTTTAAAATGCAACTAAGATGCTTCCACACGTTTGTCTTGGCCTGAATATGTGAACTCATATATTGAGTAGTAACATTATCTACAAATATCATTTAGCTGCAAAAAAAGGTTTCTGATTTCTACATTTAGCTTCATTTATTCGTTCAGCTTTATTTCAGATACAAGTCTTCGTAGTTGCTGAAGATTTTGAATGTTGGGCCACTCAAGCTAACCTTTGCTAACCTTTGAAGATTCAAGTTTTGAAAGGGAACATCAAGTCTGTGACAGACTAATGCACAAAGCATAATCCTGCTATAATATACTCGAAAGTACCACGTTGCTAACAGTCACAGGCTAACACTCCCAATCACGTAGGCTCCATAACCTCATGCTGACCTTATATGATGGGTCAAAGTGAGGAGAAGGGTTAAGTAAACCAACATGTGTGATATCACGCTAACATCTAGACCAAATCCAAGTTGTAGTTGATGACGAAGGGAGTTATTTAGGGGCTGATGTGCAGCTAATTTAAATAAGATCTGATTCTGCAGATTGTTGCATGAGGCCCTGAAACTGGCAGAGCTCCGGTCACGGAGCAGAGCAACAGCTCAACGGATCTGTTCCACACACACTCATGATGATGACGATGACGTAGTCTCTTCTTTGCATGTTTGCTGTTAGCTTATTTCCCTTAGCTTGGTTAGCACTGGTAGACCTGTTAGCTTGTTTTTGAATGTCGGTTCCTCTGCCTGCTGGTTTGCATGTGTAATCAGTTCAGTTCCAGTAGTGACATTAATCTGACTGTTTATTAAAGCTGTCAAATATAAATATGAATGTAACATCCAGCAAAGATTCATACATCTGATGCTGCACTAGTCTTTTTCTTCTGTAGCTTCTGTCAGTTTTATTTGAATAAATGTCCCCTTTACTTCAGTTTTTGTTTTTATATCACCAGTTCTATCATCATTCTTCTGCTGAATGTGGATCTCCAACCTGGGACAGACCCCAGGCTTTTTCACTGTGCACAATCTAATGTACGCATCTATATGGCCAATTAGGAATCCGACAAAATGCACTTCTATGACAATGTTTTTCATCATCATTTACCTTCTTAAATTAAAGAACTTTGAGTCAAAGGAACAGCTCTTGATTTTCTTTCATTTCTATTATTCATTTTTCTGCTAATGGTTACAGTAAAAAAAAAAAAAAGCCCTTTTTTCCCGGGTGGTCTGCTCATTCTCCTGGCCGGCAGCCTGGGGGCGCTGCACAGTATTAGTATTATAGTCTCTATAGGCTCTCAGTGCTCCCAGGACCACGGGGGCCACCCTGGTCATCCTGGCCAGTAGATGTGGCTCCTAGATCTTGTGGGGCTCTCAGTGCTCCCAGGACCACGGGGGCCACCCTGGTCATCCTGGCCAGTAGATGTGGCTCCTAGATCTTGTGGGGCTCTCAGTGCTCCAGGACCACGGGGGTTACCCTGGTCATCCTGGCCAGTAGATGTGGCTCCGAGATCTTGTGGGGCTCTCAGTGCTCCCAGGACCACGGGGGCCACCCTGGTCATCCTGGCCAGTAGATGTGGCTCCTAGATCTTGTGGGGCTCTCAGTGCTCCCAGGACCACGGGGGCCACCCTGGTCATCCTGGCCAGTAGATGTGGCTCCTAGATCTTGTGGGGCTCTCAGTGCTCCCAGGACCACGGGGGCCACCCTGGTCATCCTGGCCAGTAGATGTGGCTCCTAGATCTTGTGGGGCTCTCAGTGCTCCCAGGACCACGGGGGCCACCCTGGTCATCCTGGCCAGTAGATGGGCTCCTAGATCTTGTGGGGCTCTCAGTGCTCCCAGGACCACGGGGGCCACCCTGGTCATCCTGGCCAGTAGATGTGGCTCCTAGATCTTGTGGGGCTCTCAGTGCTCCCAGGACCACGGGGGCCACCCTGGTCATCCTGGCCAGTAGATGTGGCTCCTAGATCTTGTGGGGCTCTCAGTGCTCCCAGGACCACGGGGGTTACCCTGGTCATCCTGGCCAGTAGATGTGGCTCCTAGATCTTGTGGGGCTCTCAGTGCTCCCAGGACCACGGGGGCCACCCTGGTCATCCTGGCCAGTAGATGTGGCTCCTGTCAGGACCTTGTGCTGTTCAGTGTGTTGGGAACTGCTTCTTGCTCCGGGAGGCTGCTGCAGCCTGGTCTTTTGGCATTAGTGTTATGGGATCATATGTAACTACACACACACACACACGCATATTTGCAAAGTTTTATTTCAGTGCAGATAAAAACAAATGGACACAGAATTCTTATGCACTCGTCAGTTTCTACAGAAAAACCTGAGTTTATGTGCAGCAGTTAAAAATGAGGAATCTACCTGTAAAAATGTGAAACGCTGAACCATAAAACTGTTCAGGTGAACAGACTAAAATCATCAGTGGGACAGTAGACAAGTGTTCCCGGGCCAAAGTGCCCTTCAGAGGGGCACCCTGACGCTAGCTAGCTTTAGTATTAGCCAAGCCCCTCCGTTTCTCAGCGCCAGCGTGACAGACCAGGTCTGTCCTCAGGGATTCTCAATGGGGAGCGTGTTGAAGCAGCCATTGGGGACTGACTGTAAGATGACCTTCAGGTTTTCTATGTCTGCCAAGATGTTGTCAATATCTGTGTTGATACCATAGAGGCGGCGTTTCTGAGCAGCTTCTTGGGCCTCCACGTCGCTGAGCCAGGGCTTCAGGTGCTGCTCCACATTCCTCTGAGCACCATCTAGAGAGGCTTCCACCTGCTGCAGACGCTTCAGGTCCACAGCATCGGTCTGATCTGAGTAGGACAAGACAGCGTGGCAGGATGACTCTGCTCCTCCAGAAAAACACACTGTCGTGATGCTAAAGCTTTGCGTTTGGGTTTGAAAGGCTTAGCTTTGGCTTCCTGGAGGTTTCATCTATCAGCAAACTCAGACTCACTCAGCTGAGAGAACAGGTTGTTGATCTCACGCAACGTTTCGTCCACAGCTGCTCTGCTCTGTCGGGCTTGTTGGAGGGCCCCAGCAGCTCCAGCAGAACCCTACAGGAACATCAGCTTCAGACTCTTGTGTGTGAATTGTGTGTGACAGTTGTTGCATTGATGTTCACCTGCACGCTCTCGTCCTCCAGCCTCCTGACAGCATCCAGCTCAATGTTCAGGTCTCTGTCCACTCTCTCCACCTTCACCTTCAGATCCTCGCTGTCCCCCTTCAGTTGGCTGCTTTCACTGACGATAACGTTTTGAGGTGGTAAAGATCCGAATGTCCCCTAAAGACCAAAGACACATGAGCAGTGAGCGATTCTGGAGATGTGTGGATGGATGAAGGGGTGGGCGACTGTCACCTCTATGCTGTTGACCAGGTTCTCCAGCACATTTATGGTCCCCAAGCTTTGACTATAGTCCTCAGACATGTCTCTCAGGACAGACTGCGTCTCCTCATTGCTGCGGACAGCTTGCTGGATGGTGGAGTTGATGCCATGGAGACGCTGGATGGCCGCGTTGGCTTCAGTTCTGTAGTTATTGATCTGCTGAGTAAATCCTGTGGAGAAGATCTGTGGTGTTCAGTAGGTCTTAAACCACAGCGGGCAGGGTTACAGTGGGTGGTTGTCTTCGTACCCTTCAGGGTATTCAGAGCGTCCCTCAGCTCGTCTGTGCTGCCGTTGATGCGCCGAAGAGCATCGTTGGTTTCATCTCTGGCAACGTCAGTTCTGTTCAGCAGCTTTTCAACCTGCTGTCATGAGGACGTCAGTATTTTAGAAGTGGAGCACAGGAGCAGACATGACACCTTCTGCTAACGAAGAATTTTAACGAGTGTGCCCCCCCCCCACCACCAGGGTCTCTTTCATGTTCCTTCTTCTATTGGTGGGTAGCTCCCTTTGAACAAGCAGCGATATTTAGAAAGTAATGCTGATGCTATCTGTGAGGTGATGAGCTTGCTAGTTAGCCGCCAGTGCTAATGAGGAAAATTCAGCCTGTCAGCAACATTTCTGTAGCATTATTTATATATTGTTACAATTATGTGCTAACGTACTTAAGTTGGCCCCGCCCATAATCAAGTCCGGTGGCATCAATCATGCATCGAGCAACGGGTGGACACTGATTTGGACGTGCATGTAAAGGCACTTTGTGGGCACGTGCATGTCATTTTCCAGCCCTAGTTTGACACACTTGCAGGGAGCACAAATGACAGCAGAACAGCGGCAGAACCATGTTCCTCTGGGTCACATCCAGAGGAACAGGTCAAGGTACCTTCCCAGATGTCCGGCCTTCGTTCAGCAGGTTCTCTGCTGCCACCTTGTTTTGCTCGACTCCCCTTTGGAACACATCAAAGTCCTCTTGGCCCTTGTTGGCTGCCCCTGTCAGGTCGCTCAGCACAGAGGCCATGCTGTGCACCCCATCCTAATCAGAAGAACACAGGTTAGTCCACCTACATTTCCTAGGCTAAACTCTTGAAGCCTAACCTTCAGGGCTGATGGGATTTCTTGCTCCAAGTGTGTGATTTCTTTGTGCATGTTGTTAGCCACCATGTTTTCATCTGCGGCCTCACTGCTGAGACGCTCGGCCCGGTTCTCCAACCCTTTCACCTGTGCGGCTGTTTGCTCGTACCTGGATACAAACATACAAAAGAGAGATGGTAGAAACCTGTCCAACGTTAATGTGCAGAAGTTAACCTAGCGTATATTTACTGAGGAAGCTGTAATACTAGTAGGAGTAGAAAACTTCTTCCCACTCCCACTAGCAGGTCTGACTAGTGCAATCAATAAGGTGACAGGCTTGATGTTCTCCATCTTCAGCCACTGCTTTGGCCATTGGTGCACCTTCTACATCCATCACTTTGATCTCTGTAAACTAGTAGGTTGGACTGGGTGGACGGGCGGACAGACGGACGGACGGGTAGAGGATGGCTGAATCGCTCATCATTCAGAAGTGACTCACGTGTTCTTAAGATGTCCAATCAGTTCTTTCACTTTGTTCTCGTTGGCCGTGAGAGTTTTGGAGAGAGCCAGAGTCTTCAGAGAGGTATCCAGGGCATCGCCGGAGCGTTGCTGCACAACATCTGCCTCCCTCTGATGCCTGATGGACATGAAAGACAAGCTGCTGAAGAATCCAACTTTGCCAGAAGCAACCTGACAGAAGAGAGCTCACATGTCAGCCAGGCCAGCCGCCGCCTGGAGAAGAGCTGGAAACTGTGAACCCTGAGAAGCGTCTCCTGCAGGGACGTCCTGAGAGCAGTGAGAAGATAAAACATCCTCATCATCAAGGCCAGCATCATCATGCCTCCACCTGCAGGGCCCTCGCTTCAGCTGGCTGGGTTGTGTGATTCTGTAGCCTTACAGCCGATCCGAGGTCGTCCTTGGCCTGGTCCAGTTTCCCTTTGATCTCCTCCAGCAGATTCAGGACCTTTTCCATGTTCCTGGTGTATGACTGGCGTTGTCGTTGGATGTTGTTCTCTCTCGTCGCAATGCTGTGGACATGTTGCCTGTTGGCCATTTGAGTTGTGTTTGTCGAAGAAAGATGCTCTTGCAGCTCCCTCTCCAGTCCTGCCGAGCACAGAAAGGTTGTCAAACTGCTCTACGTTTGGAAGAAATTCCCCCCATCGTGAGGTACCAGTCAGCTCCTCCGTGTCGTGTTGTAAGCTGTCCAGCAGATGCTTGATGTTTCTCAGACCAGCTTCCATCTCTGCTCTGCTCTGCTGATCTCCGCCCCCATCCAAGAACAAAATCTCTTCCAGTTTGGTGGCATATTCTTTCATCTGAAAACACGGATCTGTTAGCCCAGGGTTAGGGTTAGGGTTAGGTTAGCCCTAACCCTAACCCTAACCCTAACCCTAACCCTAACTCTAACCCTAACTCTAACCCTAACTCTAACCCTAACCCTAACCCTAACCTAACCCTAACCCTAACCCTAACCCTAACCCTAACCCTAACCCTAACTCTAACCCTAACCCTAACCCTGTGTTCACCTCTATCTGCCAAGTCATTGGCTCAACACCACTGGAGACTTTGGGTTTTGAGCAACAGGAGGTTTCCCATCGCCATGTTATCAGACTGATGTGTGCAGTTAGCCTGTTTGTGTCGAGCACCTCACTAGCACATGCTAACTTTGGTGAACTGTGGCGATAGACCAAAGAGCCACGTTTATCGCTGAGAATCACCTTCATCTTGATGGAAGAGAAACAGGTTGGACAGTTGGAGGTCTGGCACTTGTTGCCCTGGAAACCCGGTTTGCACCGACAGCGGCCCAGATCATCGCACTGTGTGGACTGGGAACCTTGGAGGTCACAGTCACACGCTGGTCCACAAAAGCAGAAACAGACTTTACACGTCAGCAGTGTGGAAGAACAAACTCACCGGATCCGATTTTCCCCTCATTTTAAAAAAGAACCCCATAAATGTTTCTTTTTATCAGTTTTCAACCTTTGTAGCTGAAAAACTCTGAACCGGTTTTCTGTTGGTCCTTTTTCCTTCCTTTCATCCTTCAGGAGTAACGACTAGTTACTTTCCATGTTAGCATCAGGTTATACTTGTGTGTGCGTTGCCTTTGAGGCGACTGCTTGATGACCCCAAATGGAAGAAAAGAAGGTCCCTTACATCTGCAGGCGTCGGACGCTCGGCTGTGGTAGAAATCTGGCAGACAGGCCTGGCAGCTGCGCCCCCTGGTGTTGTTGACACACTTGAGACATTCGCCCGTGCGGCCATCACAACTTCCTGGAGCGCTGATGCTGATGTGCCCGTTGCACTCGCAGGGCCGGCAGGCTCGCTGCACGCCGCTCACAGCGCCCACAGGGTCGCCATAGAAACCCTCTTGACAGACGTCACAGCGGGGACCTGAGCGCAGGAATGATGCCGTCACTCACTGTGTAGCAGCAGCACACTTAGCACGTCGTACCTGTGCTTCCAGGTGGACACTGGTCACAGTGGGGCTGCACGGATCCATCCTTAACTGTGCAGGACACTCCATCTGGACAGGGGCATTTGAGGCAGGTATCAGGGTCCCAGCGGTTCCGATAGAAGCCTCTAGGACAGGTCTGCTCTCCTGGGGTCTCATCTGCAGCGTAACAGTCGCCAGTGTGGGGGTCGCAGCTGCCTCCTCTGCAGCCGCAGGGCTCGCAGGAGCTGAAAGCCCCCTCTGCTGGGTTTGTCCGCTTGAAACCGGCTGAGCAGCTGTTACAGAGGTCACCCTCGTATCCCAGAGGGCAGCGGCAGGTCCACACCCAGTGGGCCACCCTGCCTTCTCCACGCTGAGCTGACACCATCTGAACATTGTCGACATAGCCACGTCCTGAAAAGACAGGAGCCAATAAAGACCATCTGCTCATGTGGGAGACCAAAGCTGCTGAGAGAGAAATCGTGCTGAAGGAGGAAATGACCTTGTCCAAATGTTGCCCGGATCTTCAGGGTGGTGAGGTTCTGGAGCAGCATCTGAAACTGGAAGGTGGAGAGCTGAGGCCTCCAGCCGCTGCTGGGCTGCTCATCCAGCCTGTTAGTGAGAAAGGGTCATAAAAGAGATCATAAAAGAGATGAAAGCCTGGACGTCCTGGACAATTCACATCTTCTTCTGTACTCTTTCATTCAAAAATATCATTTTGTCCAAATTTGGTTTATCGTCATTCACCTCAGATAGTCGAAATATGCCATAAAACGGGGACTATTCTATAGAATATTCTTTGATAAAAATATATTATCTATATATGTATAGATAATATATATATGAAATATTGAAAGGTAAGACTGACTAATCAGATTCAATACAAATGATTGTTTAAATGTAAATCAGCATCTCTATGAACCGTGTTTGACCTTTTTAAACTGAATCAAAAGAAAAGCGCTGGATCTTGAAGTGTAGAAACTTCTCCTCAAACAACAGAAACTGTTTTATGTCAAACATGTAAAGGTTCTCCAGAGGAGAACCCCTCAGCAGCTCTTTGCAGGTCGAAAATGTTCTCACCTGAAACTGTAGTTCACCTTCTGTCTACAGGGGGCAGCAGATCGCAGTGCACCCAATGAAGCGGCAACTCGCAGGCCGGAACCTTCCAGGACCACGTCGCTTTGGGATGGTTGCCGGACGCTGTGGTCCAGACGCAATGAGAAGGAGAAGTTCTGACCATAACTCAGCAGCTGGTTACCCAGGTAAGGAGCTAAAGAAGAGAATCGTCGGTCAGAACAAAAGAGAAAGTGTTGAATAAAAGCTGGCCAAGAAAGAGTGAAAACCGAGTAGAGAGAAAGGAGGGGGAGAAGGAACCGCCGCTGCTGGCCCTGTCCTGATCTTACCTGGTGCATTCAAGTAAACAGGCAAGCTGTTTGTGGAGATCACCTCGAGGTCTTGGTGTCTCGGAGACCAGCGGAAAAGGGCGTCATTTGGACCCATGTCGTTGTCTACTGTTGCCTTCCAACCGTCTGGTCCTAGAAACACAAAAACTCATCTTATTTAGAAACCTGAGGTTAACAACCATCTCCTCGGGGCTAGGTGTTACCGTCAGTGAAGGTGGATGAGATGGGATGGATGGAGTAACCCGACTGAGCAGAACATCGGCTGCTGTGGCCGAAACAGAAACACGGCAGAGCCGAACTCCCAGAATCCCCTCTCAGCTGACGTCTGAAATACACATGGGTTTGGACGTTGGAATGAAAATGAGCAAAGTGCAGGAAGAGAAGCTGATCTTTGTGTTCGAAAACGAGATTCCTCTGGATTGATGAGCAGCGGAGCCAGAAACCCCCGCTGATCTCCACGGTGACGGCACCAACAGGCCTCACGGAACCATGCGGAAGGTTGAGGAGCAAGCAGCCACGGAGCAGGAACACGACCTCCGGATTTGCTGCGTCTTTAAGGTCGCTCACTCTGGTTTTGCTTCATGTAGCCGATAATGGCTTCAAACCCAAGAGGGCCTCATCAGATGCAGAAAGACCAGGGCGTGATCGCAATGCCAGGAGATTCAGGAGCAAAACAAACACATTTAGCAGCTAATTTTGACATGAACGGGATATTAGAGGAATTTCATTCACTGGAATAATTCTGTTTGATCCACAAACAGAATCCAAGAAAGGAAGTGGTACCCTTCCAAATGAGAAGTTTAGTGTGCACGATAGCCTGGTAGCTCATAAAACAGCCCTCTGGACAGAAGGTAGACCTGCCTAAACAGGAGGGACAGACTGGCTGACACCCTTCTGTGGGTGGCCCTTCCTGAGGACCTTGCAGAACTTCATCGTGGACAAGAGGAAGATGAGGCTAATGTGGGGCAGGTTCCCCTGCTGGGACACTACTGTAGCTGTTCATTGCTTATTACAGGTCCTGGAGAGCTTCAAGGACTCTGTCTGACTCTGTCTCCCACCGTGTGTAGGACGTCCCTCACATAGCTTGTTTCTGCCAGAGAGAGTTACAGTTGGGGGTCCAACCACCAGTGGTCTTTAACCAGCCATTATACAGCCAAATGAGGTCACATCTCCTCCTTGGTCTGGTTGTTGGCTGCTGAATGAATAATTCACCATGACGTCTTCAGAGACAACATGCTTGTCTGTGTCTCCCTGGAGCTCCCCAAACCCTTCCATCGTCCACCTCTGGACACTCCTCCTCCCCCTAACCCCAACCTTCCATCGTCCACCACTGGACAACTCCTCCTCAACCCCAACCCCAACCTTCCATCGTCCACCACTGGACAACTCCTCCTCAACCCCTAACCCCAACCCTTCCATCGTCCACCACTGGACAACTCCTCCTCAACCCCTAACCCCAACCCTTCCATCGTCCACCACTGGACAACTCCTCCTCAACCCCTAACCCCAACCCTTCATCGTCCACCACTGGACAACTCCTCCTCAACCCCTAACCCCAACCCTTCCATCGTCCACCACTGGACAACTCCTCCTCAACCCCTAACCCCAACCCTTTCATCGTCCACCACTGGACAACTCCTCCTCAACCCCTAACCCCAACCCTTCCATCGTCCACCACTGGACAACTCCTCCTCAACCCCTAACCCCAACCCTCCATCGTCACCACTGGACAACTCCTCCTCCCCCTAACCCCAACCCTTCATCGTCCACCACTGGACAACTCCTCCTCAACCCCTAACCCCAACCCTTCCATCGTCCACCACTGGAGAACTCCTCCTCAACCCCTAACCCCAACCCTTCCATCGTCCACCACTGGACAACTCCTCCTCAACCCCAACCCCAACCCTTCCATCGTCCACCACTGGACAACTCCTCCTCAACCCCTAACCCCACCCTTTCATCGTCCACCACTGGACAACTCCTCCTCAACCCCTAACCCCAACCCTCATCGTCCACCACTGGACAACTCCTCCTCAACCCCTAACCCCAACCCTTCCATCGTCCATCACTGGACAACTCCTCCTCAACCCCTAACCCCAACCCTTCCATCGTCCACCACTGGACAACTCCTCCTCAACCCCTAACCCCAACCCTTTCATCGTCCACCACTGGACAACTCCTCCTCACCCCTAACCCCAACCCTTCCATCGTCCACCACTGGACAACTCCTCCTCAACCCCTAACCCCAACCCTTTCATCGTCCACACTGGACAACTCCTCCTCAACCCCTAACCCCACCCTTCCATCGTCCACCACTGGACAACTCCTCCTCAACCCCTAACCCCAACCCTTCCATCGTCCATCACTGGACAACTCCTCCTCAACCCCTAACCCCACCCTTCCATCGTCCACCACTGGACAACTCCTCCTCAACCCCTAACCCCAACCCTTCCATCGTCCACCACTGGACAACTCCTCCTCAACCCCTAACCCTAACCCAAATGACCAACATTATTGCGGCTATCTTTCAACACTTTCTCTGCCAGACAGCCAACGCAGAAATGGGCCCCCTTCCACCAACAATCTTATCTCCACCTTTGTCTGCAGCCGTTTGGTCCGATGGGTCCGTCCGAGCATCGGGTGCATTTTTCTCCTGAGACGGCTTCTTTGCAGTAGCAGCGCCCCCTGCTGTCACAGGTGGAGTTGATGGCTCCTAGAGGGAAAGTCTAACATTAGCTGCTGAACAGAACCATCTAAGAGCTTAGATAAGGCCTATTAATGGTCTTTTCTCACCAACAGGGTCACAGCCACATGCTGAACAGCCCAGTCCTGCCACCTGCTGGTAGAACCCGTCCTTGCAGCGCTCACAGTGCCGTCCGGTAGTGTTTCCCTGGCAGTTGATGCAGTGGAGCCCCCAGGCATCCTGAAGGCAATACTGAGACCTTCCATTGCAGGAGCAATGCCATCTGGCTGCATGTGGAGGAAACATCTGTGTCTGTCGTTTTTCTTCTGCTGAATTTGACGACTTTAAAGCTCATTCATGTTTACAGAAAATGAAGCTCACACAGTTCAGCAGTGGGAAGATGAGATTAGCACCAAAAGGCATCAACTTAAACAGGAAGCACTCTTGTTCAATGTTTTTGTGCAAAGGAATTGTTGTGTTTCTGCCTTGAACAGTTTTATAGTCAAACTGAAAGTAGAACCCTGAAAATGAGTGGGTGCCCCAGGAAATCTGA
>NC_079534.1:5593071-5615571 GCF_003711565.1 Takifugu flavidus | reverse complement strand
CTGCAGTGTAGTACTGCCCCCACGATCTCTTTCCTAGTAGTCCTGCCTCAGGAATATCCTGGTCAGACCTGAACACAGAACCAGACCACCTGTGTGCTGGCTCAGGACGTGAGCTTCCATATTGGAACTGAACTCATGGATTTTGTTTGATGTTCTCAGGCGAAGAAGGCTGCAGTGGACCACTGGTTGGAGTAGGTGGACTTGGATACTCCAGGGAACAAAGGTGGGAATTTTGGAAAGGAAGAGGAACAGCCGGTGCTGAGTGGGACAAAGGAGCGAACCTGAAGGAGTACTACACCACCAGAGATGAGCAGGAGGCCCAGGCTGTATGAAAGCCAGATTGAGTCATGAATTCTTAAATCAGTTCTCTCCTAAAGCCTGCTTGTCATGCAGACTCTGGCGTCTGAGGAGGTGGACCTCAATGCCAGTCTCCACGGTAACTGGACTCTGGAGAATGCCAAGGCTCGCCTGAACCAGTTCTTCCAAAAGGAAAAGATCACGTCTGAATATAAATACAGTCAAGTGGGCCCGGACCATAACAGGTCTGAATAGAACTCTTGTCAGATGGTTGGTGTTGACACGCTGGTGATGAGGTCACTGTATGATTTTCTGCTGGACTGTTGGAACCCAGAGATGTGAGGAGTGTATCAGACGCACAACAGGGACCAAGCGCGCAATGTTGTGTAGGAGAAACAGCCTTCCATCCAGGCAGTGGAAGGGTTAGGGTTAGACCAGGGTTAGGGTTAGACCAGGGTTAGGGTTAGGGTTAGACCAGGGTTAGGGTTAGACCAGGGTTAGGGTTAGGGTTAGACCAGGGTTAGGGTTAGGGTTAGACCAGGGTTAGGGTTAGACCAGGGTTAGGGTTAGACCAGGGTTAGGGTTAGACCAGGGTCAGGGTTAGATCAGGCTCAGGGTTAGACCAGGGTTAGGGTTAGACCAGGGTCAGGGTTAGACCAGGGTTAGGGTTAGACCAGGATCAGGGTTAGACCAGGCTCAGGGTTAGGGTCAGGGTTATACCAGGGTCAGGGTTAGACCAGGGTTAGGGTTAGACCAGGCTCAGGGTTAGACCAGGCTCAGGGTTAGACCAGGCTCAGGGTTAGACCAGGCTCAGGGTTAGACCAGGGTCAGGGTTAGACCAGGGTTAGGGTTAGGGTTAGACCAGGGTTAGGGTTAGACCAGGGTTAGGGTTAGACCAGGGTCAGGGTTAGACCAGGGTCAGGGTTATACCAGGGTTAGGGTCAGGGTTAGACCAGGGTTAGGGTTAGACCAGGGTTAGGGTTAGACCAGGGTCAGGGTTAGACCAGGTTAGGGTTAGACCAGGGTTAGGGTTAGACCAGGGTTAGGGTTAGGGTTAGACCAGGGTCAGGGTTAGACCAGGGTCAGGGTTATACCAGGGTTAGGGTCAGGGTTAGACCAGGCTCAGGGTTAGACCAGGCTCAGGTTAGACCAGGGTCAGGGTTAGACCAGGGTCAGGGTTAGACCAGGGTTAGGGTTAGACCAGGGTTAGGGTTAGGGTTAGACCAGGGTTAGGGTTAGACCAGGGTCAGGGTTAGACCAGGGTCAGGGTTATACCAGGGTTAGGGTCAGGGTTAGACCAGGCTCAGGGTTAGACCAGGCTCAGGGTTAGACCAGGCTCAGGGTTAGACCAGGGAGACCAGCTTCAGGACCTACACCAGAACTCACAACGTCTGTGAAGGAAACATGGGTTCGGGTTTTGGGACGCTAAAGCCCTCCCATGGTGCACTGAAGCTCAAAGAGACTCGCTTGTGATTTCTGGTGCTTCTGTTGACAGAGCAGCTCCATCTGTCAGCTGATGTGTTTTAAGTCCTGCAGAAAATCATACAGGTGACTTCCTGAGTGTCCCAGGTGAGGCATCCCGTCACGCGTCCCTTTCCTGTCAAAAGCAAAGCAACTGAGGGTGTGTCGTCCGTGTCTGCAGGAGCTTCATCGCTGAGATGCAGTTGTGCGTCAGACAGCTGGGCAGAAGTAGGTGTCTCCTGCTGCTTTTGGACTAACGCTGACACGTGCACGTTCTTATGGCCCGCTGAGCCACCCACTGAATATCTGTGGTGATTGAAGGCTCCGCCCCTGGGTTAGGGTTAGACTCTCTTCCTCCTTTGTCTGGAAACGTCCTATTAAACTGTCTTGGATCTGTAGGGATCATGGGTCGGGAGCATGGCTCCAACAAGAAGTTGGCAGCTCAGTCTTGTGCCCTGTCTCTGGTGCGGCAGCTGTATCACCTGGGCGTGATCGAGGCCTACTCGGGAGTCACCAAGAAGAAAGAAGGAGAGCTGGTTCGTGAGGAGCTCTGTAGCTTCATTTGGTGATTCAGATGATCACCTGCCTCACTGTTGCTCTTCTGTTGGTCCTGGTTCCAGTTGGAGGTGTTCAAAGTTGACATCTCTCCAGACCTGCAACAGCAGCTTGGCTCTGTGGTCCAAGAACTGGGAGTCGCCGTCCCACTTCCTGTAAGTAGTTGGCACCCAAGACCGATGCTTACAGTGGTTCTAATGCTGATGGTTAGGGTCAGGGTTAGGGGTTAGGGCTAACCCTAACCCTGACCCTGACCCCTAACCCTGACCCCCTAACCCTGACCCCCTAACCCTGACCCTGACCCCTAACCCTGACCCCCTAACCCTGACCCCCTAACCCTGACCCCCTGACCCTGACCCCCTAACCCTGACCCCCTAACCCTGACCCCTAACCCTTACCCCCTAACCCTGACCCTGACCCCCTAACCCTGACCCCCTAACCCTGACCCCCTAACCCTGACCCTGACCCCTAACCCTGACCCCTAACCCTGACCCTGACCCCCTAACCCTGACCCCCTAACCCTGACCCTGACCCCTAACCCTGACCCCTAACCCTTACCCCCTAACCCTGACCCCCTAACCCTGACCCCTAACCCTGACCCCCTAACCCTGACCCCCTAACCCTGACCCCCTAACCCTGACCCCTAACCCTGACCCCCTAACCCTGACCCCCTAACCCTGACCCCTAACCCTGACCCTGACCCCTAACCCTGACCCCCTAACCCTAACCCCCTAACCCTGACCCCTAACCCTAACCCTAACCCTGACCCTGACCCCTGACCCTGACCCCCTAACCCTGACCCTGACCCCTAACCCTGACCCCCTAACCCTAACCCTTCTCGTGGTTTCAGCCTGCGGATCCCAGCACCACGGTGTCTCTGGTTCAGGGGAAGATGGAGACATTTGAGCCTTCACAGCGCCAGAGCGGTGCAGGAGTGGTGCCCTGGTCACCCCCTCAGGTCAACTGGAACCCCTGGACGAGCTGTAATATCGATGAGGGACCAATGGCCTTTGTGAGTCGGAATGTTCTCTGGCTCTGGAGGTTTTTCCTCTGGAGTTCAGCCAGTTTACATGTTTGTCTGTTGATAGTTCAGTGGTCGCCAGATCGTGGTGACATCATGAAATTGTTCTCCTGCAGTGCACCCCAGAGCAACTCAGCAAGGACCTGCATGATGAGCTGATGTGCCAGCTGGACCATGATGACAACTTGCAGAAGGTCATTGACCTTTCACACCTGCCTTGCTGGTTGTTCCACACTGGGTGCCATCAAACCTGCCTTTTTTTGTAGATGCTGGTGGAACGTGACCAGCTGCCCGTCAAACAGTTTGAAGAGGTGATATTGTCCACCATCAACAGTCACCCTGTGGTGCTCATCAGAGGAGCAACAGGCTGTGGAAAAACCACCCAGGTTCCTCAGTTTATCCTGGACTCTTTCATCAAAGGTGGTCGAGCGTCTGACTGCAACATTGTTGTCACCCAGGTACTGCCCCCCCCCCAGCCATTGCACCAGTGACCTACAGTTTAGTTTGAAAGGGGTTTTTGAGGATTCCAACTGTTTTTGCTGCAGCCCAGAAGGATCAGCGCTGTGTCGGTGGCTGAGCGGGTCGCTTATGAGAGAGGAGAAGATCTTGGCAAAAGCTGTGGCTATAGTGTACGTTTTGAGTCGGTCCTTCCTCGGCCCCATGCCAGCATCCTCTTCTGCACCGTGGGTAAGTGGATGAGCTCGAATGAGCAGTTATGCCAACAACTAGCAGACACGAGTGAATTCCTGGAACCTGGAACAGGCTGAGGGCACAAATCCAGGGTTTGTGGATAATAAAGATGAATATTTTCTCTTATCTTTCAGACCTTTTTTCTGCTGTCCAACAGCATTTAATTGAACACTCATTGAGTTGGGTATCTTTTCCCCTCAGTTAATTGCTAATCTGCAGCATTCACAGAAAGGAGAGGGTGCGTTAAGGAATGGGGTTTTTAGCCATTTATTCAAGTCCGTTTTTCTTTCAGGAGTTTTACTGCGCAAATTAGAAGCAGGAATCAGAGGCATCAGTCACGTTATTGTGGACGAGATCCACGAGAGAGACGTCAATGTAAGTTTCCGTCTGCTGCCAACGTGTGAGTGGATGTGGCAGGTACACTCCACTGATCAAGTGCACCAGTGGTGTCATCAGCTGCTGACATCGTGTGATTACACTTTGAATAACCTCTTATTGGAGATTGAATGTTTTTGCATTTTCAGACTGACTTTCTGATCGTGGTCCTGAGAGATGTGATCCAGGCCTACCCAGAGGTCCGTGTCATTCTCATGTCGGCCACCATCGACACCACCATGTTCAGAGAGTATTTCTTCAACTGTCCCATCATTGAGGTGTTTGGACGCACGTTCCCCGTTCAAGGTAGCGCCGTGACATCATCGGGTGCTACGGTAAGATGGCGAGTTCTCTCTCGCAGACGCTTCATTTTTGCTTCTGTTTTGACAGAGTATTTCCTGGAAGACTGCATCCAGATGACCAGCTTTGTCCCACCACCGATGGACCGCAAGAAAAGAGATAAAGACGAGGAGGGAGATGATGATGTACACCATGTTGACCTCTTCTGGACTGGCTCTCAAGTCAGGATCCCCGTCTGATGGTTTTTTGTGTTTTCTTCAGGCAAACTGTAATTTAATGTGTGGGACGGAATACAGCGCAGCCACCAAACGATCCATGGCTCTGATTAATGAGAAGGAGACATCATTTGAGCTTGTCGAGGCTCTTCTCAAATACATAGAGAGCCTGCAGGTGGCGGGAGCTGTTCTGATCTTCCTCCCTGGTTGGAACCTCATCTACTCTATGCAGAGACATCTGGAGACCAACCCACACTTTGGTAAATCTTTAGGCAACAGCCGGTCTCCAGTCACCAATGCTTGTAGGCCATGTTGGCTCTCCACTTAGACGTGTTAGGCATGTTCAGCTCTTCTGTTGCTGGGGCTCCTTCAAATCTGGATGCTAATACAAAAGTACAGGAGGAGTTTTGAAATATTCTCTTTCAGCTGACAGTTTTCCTCCTTTCTACTCTTGTTCTTTTAAATCTTTTTTCCAGGAAGTAATCGCTACCGGATTCTTCCTCTGCATTCTCAGATCCCACGTGAGGAGCAGAGAAGAGTGTTTGAATCTGTTCCTGACAACATCACAAAGGTCGACCTTTACACTTGTCTGTCCCTCTCGCCTGTGGTTGGTTGTCCTCGCTCAAGCATTGGCTCGGGCTCATGTTCTTATTGGCTGTTTTCAACTACAACATTTCTTTCAGGTGATTCTGTCCACCAACATTGCAGAAACGAGCATCACCATCAATGACGTCGTCTATGTGATTGACTCGTGCAAGTAAGTGTGAGAGGACTTTGATCTCTTTGCTGGATAGTGTAACCAAATGTTCCAGTGTTAGCTGTCTGAATCTGGGGGGAGCGCGAGCTAACAGGTGTTGTTTGACAGACAGAAGGTGAAGCTCTTCACCTCCCACAACAACATGACTAACTACGCTACCGTCTGGGCCTCAAAGACCAACCTGGAACAGAGGAAAGGCCGCGCTGGCAGAGTCCGGCCTGGCTTCTGCTTTCACCTCTGCAGCCGTGCTCGATTTGAGCGGCTTGAGAGTCACATGACTCCAGAGATCTTCAGGACGCCCCTGCACGAGGTGGCCCTCAGCATCAAACTGCTCAGACTTGGAGCCATTGGCCACTTCCTGTCCAAGGCCATTGAACCGCCACCGTTGGACGCTGTCATTGAGGCTGAATACACTCTGAAAGGTGAAGCCACGCCCACTCAGGGGTTTGATATTCACTTCGTGATTCCTCCTATTTAACTGAAATAGAAACTTGCTTAATTTAAACAACAGTAACCCAGACAATCTTCTTACTGGGTCAAGATCCACACTATCCAAATGTGACCGCTCCTCCTTCATGATTTCCAGTCTCCCCCTCCCTTCAGGTCAAAGGTCAGGGTGTCACTCTCACCGCTGCTCTCAGATCCTCCGACGGAGGTGGGTAGAGTAGCAGAGAACAACAGTCAGGTTAGCGTAGCGCTACTTCAAAATGGAATTAGTCAGGTGGAAGGAAACCGTCAGTGAAAAGGCTGCTTTAGTCTGAACTGGTTAGATTGACCCATTTTATTTTGAAATGATCAGAAGTTAAAATATTGTGCAAATTCTGCTATATAAAAAAAAAAAATAATTATTGTGTCAAATCTAATATAACAAAGAAAAGCAAAAGAAGTCAAATCTGATGGAAACAACATGACAGCAGGGATCCATCCTGGCTGGGATCAATGCTGGGATCAATATGGAGCAGAACCTCTGAGGGATCTCCCAACACCCTGTTGGAAATATGGTTAGGGTTAGGTTAGGATAGGGTTAGGGTAGGGTTAGGATAGGGTTAGGTTAGGAAAGGGTTAGGTTAGGTTAGGGATAGGATTAGGTTAGGATAGGGATAGGTTAGGATAGGGTAGGATAGGATAGGGTTAGGGTAGGGTTAGGATAGGGTTAGGATAGGGTAGGATAGGGTTAGGATAGGATAGGGTTAGGGTAGGGTTAGGATAGGGTTAGGGTAGGGTTATGGTATGGTTAGGATAGGGTTAGGTTAGGATAGGGTTAGGTAGGGTAGGGTTAGGTTAGGGGTAGGGTTAGGATAGGGTTAGGTTAGGTTAGGGGTAGGGTTAGGATAGGATAGGGTTAGGTTAGGGGTAGGGTTAGGTTAGGGGTAGGGTTAGGATAGGGGTAGGGTTAGGATAGGATAGGGTTAGGTTAGGGTTAGGTTAGGTTAGGATAGGTTTAGGGTAGGGTTAGGATAGGGTTAGGATAGGTTAGGGTTAGGTTAGGGTAGGATAGGGTTAGGGTAGGGTTAGGATAGGGTTAGGGTAGGGTTATGGTATGGTTAGGATAGGGTTAGGTTAGGATAGGGTAGGATAGGGTTAGGGTAGGGTTAGGATAGGGGTAGGGTTAGGATAGGGTTAGGTTAGGGTAGGATAGGATAGGGTTAGGTTAGGGTAGGGTTAGGTTAGGGATAGGATTAGGTTAGGATAGGGGTAGGGTTAGGATAGGATAGGGTTAGGTTAGGTTAGGTTAGGTTAGGATAGGTTTAGGGTAGGGTTAGGATAGGGTTAGGTTAGGATAGGGTAGGGTTAGGATGGGTTAGGGTAGGGTTAGGTTAGGATAGGGTTAGGATAGGGTTGGGTTGGGTTAGGTTAGGATAGGGTTAGGTTAGGGTTGGGTTAGGTTAGGATAGGGGTAGGGTAGGGTTAGGATAGGTTAGGGTTAGGTTAGGTTAGGATAGGGTTAGGTTAGGATAGGGTTAGGTTAGGGGTAGGGGTAGGCTTAGGCTAGGAGGGTTATGGGTAGGGTTAGGATAGGGGTAGGGTTAGGTTAGGGGTAGGGTTAGGTTAGGATAGGGTTAGAGGTTAGGGTTAGAGGTTAGGATAGGGTTAGAGGTTAGGGTTAGGTTAGGGTTAGAGGTTAGGGTTAGAGGTTAGGTTAGGGTAGAGGTTAGGGTTAGGGTTAGAGGTTAGGGTTAGGTTAGGGTAACATTTCTAATGACAGTCTGACAGATGTTGGTCGGGTTAGGGTCAGTCTCCTGCTAATAACTTGATTAGTGAAGAAGGGTTGACTATTAAGTGTGGCTACTGGTTAATCTCGCTACAGTGCTAAAAAGCAACCTGGCTTAGTCTAGAATCAAAGACTAGTAGCTTCCAGGGGCCTTTTTAGAAGCTCACAGATCTGAAGTCGGAGCATAATTTTACTTTTCAATGTTTGACACTTTCTCTCTTGTTTTTGTGTTCTTGAGTCTTCTCAGGTACAGCCTCATTTTAAATAACATTTCTAATTATATTCTTGTATTTGTCTGTTCAAGGCCTCCTTTTTTCCATTTGAATGTGTTTGGATTGTCAGTTTTTCCATTTTTTAACTTAATACTTTGTTTTGTGCCTTGAGTCCTTTTCAATCCTCTACCGTTGTGCATGTTGTTGTTAGAGCTGGACGCTCTGGACAGTAACGAGGAGCTGACGCCTCTGGGGCGGATTCTGGCGCGCCTGCCCATTGAGCCTCGTTTGGGGAAGATGATGATCCTGGGCTGTATTTTCCAGTTAGTGTCACCTGCTGTTCTCTCAGACCGCCACAGCAGTTGTGGATTGTGTCACATGTCTTAATCTTAATCTTCCTGTGTTTTTGTGCTGTTGCCCTCTAGTGTCGGAGACGCCATGTGCACCGTCTCGGCTGCGTCTTGTTTTCCAGAGCCGTTCATCAACGAGGGGAAGCGGCTTGGTTTTGTCCACAGAAACTTTGCCGGCAGTCGGTTCTCGGACCACGTTGCTCTCCTGTCTGCCTTCCAGGCCTGGGATGACGTTAGGTCAGAGGTCAACCTTCCATGGTGTCATTGATGTGTTGTCATCTCACAGTTTGTGTGTTTGTGTTTAGGCTCATTGGGGAGGAGGCAGAAATTGCGTTCTGTGAACACAAACGTCTCAACGTGTCTACTCTGAGGATGACCTGGGAGGCCAAAGTCCAGTTGAAGGAGATCTTGGTCAACTCTGGATTTCCTGAAGGTAGCTGGCAGCAGCATATGCCTGATGTGTGTGATGTGTTTGCAGATGTAATTGCAAGTGTCTCTCCACCCATCAGATTGTCTGATGCCTCAGATGTTCACCACGGTGGGAGCAGACAACAACCTGGACGTGGTGGTGTCTCTGCTGACCTTTGGCTCATATCCCAATGTGTGTTTTCACAAAGAAAAGAGGAGGATTCTGACGACGGAGGGACGAGCCGCCCTCATCCATAAATCCTCCGTCAACTGTCCGTTCAGTAGCCATGACATGACATACCCGTCGCCCTTTTTCGTCTTCAGCGAGAAGGTACAAGGAAGCTACGCCTGCCCCAGATCATGACTTAGACTGGTTTTGTGAGCTTGAACTCATTTGTTAATATTCCCTAACCCTAACCCTAAGTTTCAAAATGCATAAATTGGAGCCCTGCTAAGAGCTGATGATGGGTCAGGGTTAGGGTTAACTGGGTTAGGGTTAGGTTAGGGTTAACTGGGTCAGGGTTAGGGTTAACTGGGTCAGGGTTAGGGTTAACTGGGTTAGGGTTAACTGGCTTAGGGTCAGGATTAGGGTTAACTGGGTTAGGGTTAACTGGGTTAGGTTAGGGTTAACTGGGTTAGGGTTAACTGGGCAGAGTTAGGGTCAGGATTAGGGTTAACTGGGTTAGGGTCAGGGTTAACTGGGTCAGGGTTAGGGTTAACTGGGTCAGAGTTAGGGTTAACTGGGTTAGGGTTAACTGGTTGGGGTCAGGGTTAGGGTCAACTGGGTTAGGGTCAACTGGGTTAGGGTCAGGGTTAACTGGGTTAGGGTTAACTGGGTCAGGGTTAGGGTTAACTGGGTCAGAGTTAGGGTTAACTGGGTTAGGGTTAACTGGGTTAGGGTCAGGGTTAGGTTAGGGTTAACTGGGTCAGGGTTAGAGTTAGGGTTAACTGGGTTAGGGTTAACTGGGTTAGGGTTAACTGGGTTAGGGTCAGGGTTAACTGGGTCAGGGTTAGGTTAGGGTTAACTGGGTTAGGGTTAACTGGGTTAGGGTCAAGGTTAACTGGGTCAGGGTTAGAGTTAGGGTTAACTGGGTTAGGGTCAGGGTTAACTGGGTTAGGATTAACTGGGTTAGGGTTAACTGGGTCAGGGTTAACTGGGTTAGGATTAACTGGGTCAGGGTTAACTGGGTTAGGGTTAACTGGGTCAGGGTTAACTGGGTTAGGGTTAGGATTAACTGGTTCAGGGTTAACTGGGTCAGGGTTAACTGGGTTAGGGTTAACTGGGTTAGGGTTAACTGGGTCAGGATTAACTGGGTTAGGGTTAACTGGGTCAGGGTTAACTGTGCTGTGTGTTGCCAGATCCGGACTCGGGCGATCTCGGCCAAAGGGATGACTCTGGTCAGCCCCTTGCAGCTGCTGCTGTTTGCTTGTAAGAAGATCAACTCGAATGGAGACGTGGTTGAGCTCGATGACTGGTGAGCAGCCTGGAGCAGGCAGACCATAGTCGCTGTTTCATGATGTCAAAACCTTTCTTAACTCCAACAGCTCTTGGAGACGAGCTGGATTGATGGTTTAGTGTTGACTTGGAATATTGGTGTGAGCAGCTGACCTTCGACTGTCCTGACATGTTTAGGATCAAGCTGAGAATCCCTCATGAGGTGGCAGGTGGGATTGCAGCTCTACGGGCCGGACTGGAGGCCTTGGTGGTGGAAGTGGCCAAAGATCCCGAATACATCCGACAGATGGACCAGAAGAAACAGAGACTGCTGAACCTCATCAGGCACATTTCCAAACCAACCACAGCTGGAATTAACCTGGTGACCAACAACTCAAGGTAACTCTAACAAATCTTATTGGCCACGAGGTGAAATTGGGCGTAAACGTGGGATTTTTGTCCTCAAGGCTTGAAGAGTAACCAAGGAACTCTCCTCTAATCAGCTGATCAGTTGGCTGGCAGATGTTTGTGAAGGTGCTTGGTTGACTGTCCTCTTCTGCACAGGATGGGCGACGGTCCTCGACCCCCAAAGATGAGGCGCTACGAAGGAGAAGGCCACAGAGGGAGGGGCGGGGCATATAAGGGATGCACAGGCAGTGGGGGGTACAGAGGAGGTGGTGGCTACGGAGGTGGGGGGGCCTGCAGAGGTGGGGGGGGCTACGGAGGAGGTGGTGGCTACAGAGGTGGTGGTGGCTACGGAGGTGGGGGGGGCTACGGAGGAGGTGGTGGCTATAGAGGTGGGGGGGGCTACAGAGGAGGTGGTGGCTACAGAGGTGGGGGGGGCTACAGAGGAGATGGGGGCTACAGGGGTGGGGGGGGCTACAGAGGAGATGGGGGCTATGGAGGTGGGGGGGGCTACGGAGGTGGGGGGGGCTATGGTGAAGCTGCAGACAGAGGTGCTGGGGGGTACAGAGGGGGGTATTGAAAGGTCTGATGATAATTGGGAGGCTGCCCTCAGGTGATCGGCCATCACTGGCAGCTGGTCAGGTGATCGGCCATCACTGGCAGCTGGTCAGGTGATCGGCCATCACTGGCAGCTGGTCAGGTGATCTGCTGGTTCTTCCTGTTCTGGAGTTTCTGCCACAACTGTCAGAATTTTGAAGTGCTGCTAAAATAATTGATGTACTAAATGAAACGATGGCTGACGTCAACATTTCCCGTCTAAACCCAAAGCCACTGTATAGATTAGCATGATGGCTAATCCATCTGTATTTAACAAATGTGAAATCAATAAATTTGTTGGTGTTGCTTCACTCCGAGTCTTTGTCCTCCTCTCGGTACATTCAGGACACAACAGAGTACAAATACACAACTGTTTACACAATCGGCCAATAAATCGGGGTCCTTTTCACTTTTCTGATCCATTATTTGCCTTTATTCCTGCATTTTTCCACACTTCCTTGTGTGTTCCTATTGGTCTGACCTACTTTAATATGATCAACCCTCTTGTGTCCTGACGTCCCACATGTGGAACAAGCTGCCCGGAGCCTCGGGAAGGCCTGGTGCCTCGAAGAAAGGGGCCAAGACTCACCTCTTCAGTCTGGCTCCTGAGTGAATGATGTTCGTTATTATTTTTTAAAGTGACGTCATCTACTTGGTATGGTTCATCTGGCACTCGTCTTTGCCCCCCCCACCAGGAGGTCACTGGGGTGCCCTTGGGGGGTTCTCTGTGCCCTCTTGGTGAGGCCCCTTTGGCCATTGGATTTCCTGGAGTGGAGGGTCCCTGAAAATGCTTCTCAGATGGTTCTGATCCACTCATGACAACAGGTGTTCCTCACTGTGTGTACTCCTCTTTTTCCTGGGCCCAGGTGAGAGTCCTCTGACGTAGGCATCGGTTGGATCCAGTCCTGGGGGACAAGAACGGACAGCAGCTGATGATGTTTCTTCACTGGAGCATCACAACAAAAGAACCATAAAATAGAGCTGGCTGAGGCTCCATTCTCTTATTCTCTTTTATAGACAAACACTGAGGAGAAAAGGGGACACGGAGCTGGAGATGGCGAAGTGGGATGGAGAGAAATAGAACACATGGTAGATGTTTGGAGGCGAAGCCAGACTGGGATGATTAGTCTGCTGGACATGAAGATCGCTGGTGTGATGCAGACGACACACAGAAGATGGAGTCAGGTGATTCACCGTGAAGACCCCCGAGGAGATTAGCTCGGAGTAGAAAAGACGTGTTCTTCAGCTGTCTCCTCTCGACGTTCTCCCCTAGCATTAGAGTTCGGTTAGCTAAAGCAGAGACACGTGACTTTGACTTCTTCCGGTTTGATTTCTGTCGCTTTATTACAATTAAAGGTGAAGTTCTATAAATAGATTTATAAAAGTTCCCTGAGAGGCGGGACGAGAAGGGACGGCGGTGGGCGTGTCCGGCGCGCGGCGGTGGGCGTGTCCGGTGCGCAGTGAGGTTGCGCAGGAGGCCTCAGGGTGTAGTCTGCTGCTCCATCTTTTCCTGGCGGAGTTGGCCGATGGCGGCAGCGGACACAAAGAGCTGAAGCGTGTAGAAGTCCCGCTGTGGTTCAGAACACCGACCCAACAGCTCCAGTCTGGTATTCGGGACTCTATCGGGAGAGGAGCGGACTTTGGAGCTTTGGGGGAGGCTTCAGGAAAGTTTTTGGCAGAGTCGCACACTTTTTCAGGCCGCGAGGGGGCTGCCGAGGAGGGACGAGATGTCGACATTGATCCGGGCTGCGGTGGCCTGGTCCTGGCTGCTGCTGCTGCTGGGGGTCCGGGCTGCCATGGACGAATGTACGGACGATCGTGGCAACCCGCAGCGCTGCATGCCAGAGTTCGTCAACGCCGCCTTCAACGTGACCGTTGTGGCCACCAACACCTGCGGCTCTCCGCCGGAGGAGTACTGCGTCCAGACCGGAGCCACCGGGGTCACCAAGTCCTGCCACATCTGCGATGCCCGGGATCCCCGGAACCACCACAGCGCCGTGTACCTGACCGACTACAACAACCAGCAGGACACCACCTGGTGGCAGAGCCAGACCATGCTGGCGGGGATCCAGTACCCCAACTCCATTAACCTGACCCTGCACCTCGGTAAGACCTCTCCTGTCCGAGCCGCATCCTGACTGGAGACAGAAAACGTCCCCACAGGCGACTCGCGTTAGTCCCGACCGGCGCTGGTTCCGACCCACAGAAGCTAATTGTAAAGCCAGGGTCCACTGATAAACCCGGGTCTGCTTCCTGGAGCAGGTGGGCACTAAATGAAGGACGAGGACCTGGAAAAATAGTAAAAGTGCCCTTTATTCGGAACCAGGCGAGTTAGTTTTATCTCTTGAATCTTGTTCAGAACTTTGGATCCAATCGTGAAATAAATGATCAAATTGACCGTGTGACGTCAACGACGTCGTCTTTGTGAAGGATCCCCATTCCTGGAAAGTTTGGGGAAGTGCTTGCAGGCTGAGGAGAACATGGAGGACATAGTTTTCATTGTTGGGGGTGGAGTGTGTGTGTGTGTGTGTGTGTGTGTGTGTTGCTGGGGGGTTCTACTGTTTGCTCAGACTGTGGCACTGCTGATTTTTCTCTTCTTAAACAGCCGGAGGTGTGAAGTTAGCAGCCTGGTTCCCCTCAAGGCAACAGGAAACCTGTGGATTCAGTTGCTGCTGGGGGGTCTGCTGGGGGGGGGGCAGGTGGGGGGTCTGCTGGGGGGGGGGGTGCAGGTGGGGGGGCAGGTGGGGGGTCTGCTGGGGGGGGGTGCAGGTGGGGGGGCAGGTGGGGGTGGACACACAGCTGCTGAAAGCTGCTTCACAAACACACTCCCGGTTATTTGAGTTCCAGGCCAGCGTTGTTCAATCGGAGGCTGTTTGAAGAGCAACGTCTCTCAGCTGTTGGGATTTCAGACTCTTTTAGACTCTTTTCCTTGCCCCCCCCCCCCCCCCCCCCCCCCAGGCCCCTGGTTGGTCACATGATGTCACGGTCATCCTCGCTGTAGAATCAGACTCGGTTTTAAAAATACCTGTCTATTTGTGCAGCTCAGCATTCCTCGGAGCTTCGGTCACGCTGCCGTCTGTAGCCTGAAGATCTGGGCGTGCTCGCTACAAGAGACACGGCAGCTCTGGTGAAGCCGACCTCTGACCTCTGACCCTCGTGGTCGCACGTAAACACCCACCCTGATCTCGCTAATGAAGGTACCCAAATACTGTTGAGAGTCGGAGAAGTCCTGAGTCACCTTCATTGACATCAACTGTCAGAATGTGTTGAGCTACAGACTCCGTGCACGGGCCCCGTGGCTCCTCCGTGCACGGGCCCCGTGGCTCCTCCGTGCAGGGGCCCCGTGGCTCCTCCGTGCACGGCCCCGTGGCTCCTCCGTGCAGGGGCCCCGTGGCTCCTCCGTGCAGGGGCCCCGTGGCTCCTCCGTGCACGGGCCCCGTGGCTCCTCCGTGCACGGCCCCGTGGCTCCTCCGTGCACGGGCCCCGTGGCTCCTCCGTGCAGGGGCCTCGTGGCACCTCCGTGCACGGGCCCCGTGGCTCCTCCGTGCACGGGCCCCGTGGCTTCTCCGTGCACGGGCCTCGTGGCACCTTCTGGGTTTCAGCGGTGACGGTGTTTCAGGTTCTGTTTAACCTCTCGCTTCGTTCGCATCTCCGTGACCTCAATATGTCCTCAGATTTTGCCCCAAATATCAACTCTAACCCTCGTTTGTTCAATCAAGACTCGCATTTTCCACCATTAGACCGAAGCGAGGGACACAGGTGGCCAGTGGTTCACCTGTAGCGTTCCATCCCATGTTTGAGGGACACAGGTGGCCAGTGGTTCACCTGTAGCGTTCCATCCCATGTTTGAGAGACACAGGTGGCCAGTGGTTCACCTGTAGCGTTCCATCCCATGTTTGAGGGACACAGGTGGCCAGTGGTTCACCTGTAGCGTTCCATCCCATGTTTGAGGGACACAGGTGGCCAGTGGTTCACCTGTAGCGTTCCATCCCATGTTTGAGGGACACAGGTGGCCAGTGGTTCACCTGTAGCGTTCCATCCCATGTTTGAGGGACACAGGTGGCCAGTGGTTCACCTGTAGCGTTCCATCCCATGTTTGAGAGACACAGGTGGCCAGTGGTTCACCTGTAGCGTTCCATCCCATGTTTGAGAGACACAGGTGGCCAGTGGTTCACCTGTAGCAGAACCAAACGGACAATGATCAGATTTAGAGTGAAAAGGAGACCAGAGAAGAAGAATATGGGGCTCAGGTGTGTTTCAGGTAGCAGCACCTGTGGGGCCTCCTGAGGTGAGGTGGACACATCCAACACGGTCACCTGATGTCACCTGTTCCTTTGAACAGCGAGCCAGGTGAAGTGCACTCCTGGTCCTCAGTCCAGGAAATGTGATGTTTGTGGAACACGTTTCTGTGTTTGGGAGCTCTGCGGTAGGAAGTGGACGTGTCTCCACTCGTCTGGGGAAGAAGAAAAGACCACGCTGCCCTTTGATCTGCCATCGTGCTTCCCTGGAGAATTCTCAAGCTTTGAAGTTCTTCTGACAGGAAGCCGTCGAGTCAAAACAGGGAACTTTGAGATGTTGCGCTTTGGATTTGGTCATTTCTCAGACAAAAGCAGGATAAAGCCGGCGTTAGCCCCCTGAGCGCGATCGTTAGCCCCCTGAGCGCGATCGTTAGCCCCCTGAGCGCGATCGTTAGCCCCCTGAGCGCGATCGTCAGCCCCCTGAGCGCGATCGTTAGCCCCCTGAGCGCGATCGTTAGCCCCCTGAGCGCGATCGTTAGCCCCCTGAGCGCGATCGTTAGCCCCCTGAGCGCGATCGTCTGCCCCCTGAGCGCGATCGTCTGCCCCCTGAGCGCGATCGTTAGCCCCCTGAGCGCGATCGTTAGCCCCCTGAGCGCGATCGTTAGCCCCCTGAGCGCGATCGTTAGCCCCCTGAGCGCGATCGTCTGCCCCCTGAGCGCGATCGTTAGCCCCCTGAGCGCGATCGTTAGCCCCCTGAGC
Organism: Takifugu flavidus; assembly: GCF_003711565.1. Taxonomy (NCBI): domain Eukaryota; kingdom Metazoa; phylum Chordata; class Actinopteri; order Tetraodontiformes; family Tetraodontidae; genus Takifugu; species Takifugu flavidus. The sequence continues at coordinate 5,599,284 of NC_079534.1, read as the reverse complement.
GTGATCGTTAGCCCCCTGAGCGCGATCGTTAGCCCCCTGAGCGCGATCGTTAGCCCCCTGAGCGCGATCGTCTGCCCCCTGAGCGCGATCGTCTGCCCCCTGAGCGCGATCGTCAGCCCCCTGAGCGCGATCGTCAGCCCCCTGAGCGCGATCGTCAGCCCCCTGAGCGCGATCGTTAGCCCCCTGAGCGCGATCGTCTGCCCCCTGAGCGCGATCGTCTGCCCCCTGAGCGCGATCGTTAGCCCCCTGAGCGCGATCGTTAGCCCCCTGAGCCCCCTGAGCGTGATCGTTAGCCCCCTGAGCGTGATCGTCAGCCCCCTGAGCGTGATTGTCAGCCCCCTGAGCGTGATTGTCAGCCCCCTGAGCGTGATCGTTAGCCCCCTGAGCCCCCTGAGCGTGATCGTTAGCCCCCTGAGCGTGATCGTCAGCCCCCTGAGCGTGATCGTCAGCCCCCTGAGCGTGATTGTCAGCCCCCTGAGCGTGATCGTTAGCCCCCTGAGCGTGATCGTCAGCCCCCTGAGCGTGATTGTCAGCCCCCTGAGTGCGATCGTCTGCCCCCTGAGCCCCCTGAGCGTGATCGTTAGCCCCCTGAGCGTGATCGTTAGCCCCCTGAGTGCGATCGTCTGCCCCCTGAGCCCCCTGAGCGTGATCGTTAGCCCCCTGAGCCCCCTGAGCGTGATCGTTAGCCCCCTGAGCGCGATCGTCTGCCCCCTGAGCCCCCTGAGCGCGATCGTTAGCCCCCTGAGTGCGATCGTCTGCCCCCTGAGCGCGATCGTCTGCCCCCTGAGCGCGATCGTCTGCCCCCTGAGCGCGATCGTTAGCCCCCTGAGCCCCCTGAGCCCCCTGAGCGCGATCGTTAGCCCCCTGAGCGCGATCGTTAGCCCCCTGAGCGCGATCGTCAGCCCCCTGAGCGCGATCGTTAGCCCCCTGAGCCCCCTGAGCGCGATCGTCAGCCCCCTGAGCGCGATCGTTAGCCCCCTGAGCCCCCTGAGCGCGATCGTCAGCCCCCTGAGCCCCCTGAGCGCGATCGTCTGCCCCCCTGAGTGCGATCGTTAGCCCCCTGAGCCCCCTGAGCGCGATCGTCAGCCCCCTGAGCCCCCTGAGCGCGATCGTCTGCCCCCTGAGCGTGATCGTCTGCCCCCTGAGCCCCCTGAGCGCGATCGTCTGCCCCCTGAGCGCGATCGTTAGCCCCCTGAGCGCGATCGTCTGCCCCCTGAGCGCGATCGTCTGCCCCCTGAGCCCCCTGAGCGCGATCGTCTGCCCCCCTGAGTGCGATCGTCTGCCCCCTGAGCGCGATCGTCTGCCCCCTGAGCGCGATCGTCTGCCCCCTGAGCGCGATGGAAGATGCACGTCAAGAGTGCTGCTCCAGTGTTGGTTCCCTTCAGCTGGGATGGGGCGGAGATGCAGCTGAGCTTTGGTTCCTGGTCCTGAAGCAGGAACCTTTGGGTAACTCCTGGAGCACAGCGTGTCAGCCCAAGTGGTCGGTCTGGAATGTTGAGGGAGGATTCTGTGGAAATGTGTGTGGGAGGGGGCAGCAGCGGTTTCCAGCTGTGCAGGTTCCCACGCCGAGCTCATTCCTCAGACCCACAACAATGGTCCTGCCCCCTCCTCTCTCACGTTGGTATCATCTCAGCAGCTGGCCGCTCGGAAAGAAGAAGCTTGTTTTATGGGGGGAAGGTCCAGGCCTCCGTGAGTTTCCCACAGTGCACTGCTGCGGCCAGCAGGGAGACACGCTGAACTTCAGCCAGCAGCTGATTTCACCGTGAACCCACTTCCTGTCAAATGTAAGACGGCGTTCCAGGATACGACGGAGATGCTGGAAATTCTGAGATGGCAGCACAGCAACCAGGCAGATCAAATCCTGAAGGTCTTTTCCCAAATATGAGAGTTTTAAGGTTAAAAAAAGACTGTGCCTGAGTGACGGGCGTGACGATGCAGCGGGTCAGGGTCAGGGGTAACCCTAACCCTAACCCTAACCTGACCCAGCCCTAACCCTAACCTGACCCAGCCCTAACCCTAACCTGACCCAGCCCTGACGCTAACACAGCCCTGACCCTAACCTGACCCAACCCTGACCCTAACCTGACCCAGCCCTGACCCTAACACAGCCCTGACCCTAACCTGACCCAGCCCTGACCCTAACCTGAGCCAACCCTGACCCTAACCTGACCCAGCCCTAACCCTAACACAGCCCTGACCCTAACCCTAACCTGACCCAGCCCTAACCCTAACCTGACCCAGCCCTGACCCTAACACAGCCCTGACCCTAACCTGACCCAGCCCTGACCCTAACACACCCCTGACCCTAACCTGACCCAGCCCTAACCCTAACACAGCCCTGACCCTAACCTGACCCAGCCCTGACCCTAACACAGCCCTAACCCTAACCTGACCCAACCCTGACCCTAACACACCCCTGACCCTAACCTGACCCAGCCCTAACCCTAACACAGCCCTGACCCTAACCCTAACTTGACCCAGCCCTGACCCAGCCCTGACCCTAACACAGCCCTAACCCTAACCTGACCCAACCCTGACCCTAACCCAGCCCTGACCCTAACCTGACCCAGCCCTGACCCTAACACAGCCCTGACCCTAACACAGCCCTGACCCTAACCTGACCCAGCCCTGACCCTAACACAGCCCTGACCCTAACCTGACCCAGCCCTAACCCTAACACAGCCCTGACCCTAACCTGACCCAGCCCTGACCCTAACCCAGCCCTGACCCAACCCAACCCTGACCCAACCCTGATCCAACCCAACCCCAACCCTGACCCTAACCTGACCCAACCCTGACCCAGCCCTGACCCAACCCAGCCCTGACCCAACCCCAACCCAACTCTGACCCAACCCTGACTTTAACCCAACCCTGACCCTTCAGAATGTCTCTGGTAAATTGTAGAATCGAATTGTAAGAAGGCTGGAGTTCAAACACACATGCAGTTGTTTTAAATGTTGGAACTGGGAGTTTGTCTTTTCACTGCAGAACCTGAACATTCGTGTAAATGTTCATGAGACAAAGCTGATGAAGGAGTGATGCGTTCAGGGTCAGTGTAAAGGGAAGGAGTGATGCATTCAGGGTCAGTGTAAAGGGAAGGAGTGATGCGTTTAGTGTCGGTGTAAAGGGAAGGAGTGATGCGTTCAGGGTCAGTGTAAAGGGAAGGAGTGATGCGTTCAGTGTCAGTGTAAAGGGAAGGAGTGATGCGTTCAGGTCAGTGTAAAGGGAGGAGTGATGCGTTCAGTGTCAGTGTAAAGGAAGGAGTGATGCATTTAGTGTCAGTGTAAAGGGAAGGAGTGATGCGTTCAGTGTCAGTGTAAAGGGAAGGAGTGATGCGTTCAGTGTCAGTGTAAAGGGAAGGAGTGATGCGTTCAGTGTCAGTGTAAAGGGAAGGAGTGATGCATTTAGTGTCAGTGTAAAGGGAAGGAGTGATGCGTTTAGTGTCGGTGTAAAGGGAAGGAGTGATGCGTTCAGTGTCAGTGTAAAGGGAAGGAGTGATGCGTTCAGGGTCGGTGTAAAGGGAAGGAGTGATGCGTTCAGGGTCAGTGTAAAGGGAAGGAGTGATGCGTTCAGTGTCAGTGTAAAGGGCAGGAGTGATGCGTTTAGTGTCAGTGTAAAGGGAAGGAGTGATGCGTTCAGGGTCAGTGTAAAGGGAAGGAGTGATGCGTTCAGTGTCAGTGTAAAGGGAAGGAGTGATGCGTTTAGTGTCAGTGTAAAGGGAAGGAGTGATGCGTTCAGGGTCAGTGTAAAGGGAAGGAGTGATGCGTTCAGTGTCAGTGTAAAGGGAAGGAGTGATGCGTTCAGTGTCTGGGTGAAACAGGTGGAGTGATGCGTTCAGTGGTCGTGTTTGAACTTGTGTGAGTTCAGCTTGTTATTAACTTTATTCTTTCAGACATCTGGATCAAAGTAGCACATAAACGAGCATGTTGACGTGTAATTACACACTATATGTGCCTCCAAACCGTCGTCTGCTGGGGCTGGTTTGTCCCACAGGCAGAGCAGTGTCCTTGAAAGCACCGGCTACATTTTTCAGTGTTGTGTTTAATGACCAGCTGTGTGAGTGTTGAACCAACCAGGTTCTGATACCTGCAGCTAAAGTGGAACCAACCAGGTTCTGATACCTGCAGCTAAAGTGGAACCAACCAGGTTCTGATACCTGCAGCTAAAGTGTCAACATGTGACCGTGTCGTTGTAGGTTTTAATGATGGTGAAGAGGAGGGTTGAGCCGCTCTTCATCGACCAGCCATCACCGAGTTAGCAGCGGCGAGTTAGCAGCGGCGAGTTAGCAGCGCCGAGTTAGCAGCGGCGAGTTAGCAGTGACACTGGCTTCCATGGCCTACTGGGTCTTGGCCGGTCACTTCCTGGTGCACTCAGATATTCCGGTTTTGAGTCGGGTCACGGTCACATGACATGAATTTCCTGTCCTCTGGAAACCGGAGTTAGTGTGGGAACTGGCCTGACCCCTGAGAGGAGCCGGGTCTCCTCAGACCTGCAGGAAGTCTGAGGCTGTTATTACAGACGGCGGCGTCTGAACAAGCAGATGCATGCAGGGTAATTTTAGCCTGCGCTGACAGCAGGAGGCGGAGCCAAAATGTGATAACGCCTCCATGTTAAAAGAATGTTTAAGAAAAACGCAACTGAGATTAAAGTGTGGTGGTTAAAATATCCTGTTGGGTTGTTGGAATGTCTGAACCCTAGGCTAACCCTAACCCTAGGCTAACCCTAACCCTAGGCTAACCCTAACCCTAGGCTAACCCTAACCCTAGGCTAACGCTAACCCTAACCCTAGTTTAACCCTAACCCTAGGTTAACCCGAACCGTAGGCTAACCCTAATCCTAGGCTAAACCCTAGGCTAACCCTAACCCTAGGCTAACCCTAACCCTAGGCTAACCCTAACCCTAGGCTAACCCTAGGTTAACCCTAACCCTAGGTTAACCATAACCCTAACTCGTCTTCCTCGGTCGTCTTCATCAGAGAGACGAGGGTGAGACACCCAGCTGAGGGTGCTGAGGAGGTGTGTGAGGATCTTGAGGAGGTGGCTCGGCCGGTTCAACAGCTCCTCATTCCAGCATCCTGTCCTGACATGAATTTCCTTTCATTCATCTCTGGAGACCAGAGACATCTGCCCCCAGCTATCAGGGCAGTGGTGGGGGCCTTCATTGTTGGGGTGGGCTCCTGCTGAGGGCCTGAGGCCTGGAGGGAGGTCTGGAGGGTCTGGAGGGAGGCCTGGAGGGAGGCCTGGAGGGTCTGGGGGGAGGGAGGCTGGAGGGAGGCCTGGAGGGAGGCCTGGAGGGTCTGGAGGGAGGCCTGAGGGAGGCCTGGAGGGTCTAGAGGGAGGCCTGGAGGAGGGAGGCCTGGAGGGTCTAGAGGGAGGCCTGGAGGGAGGCCTGGAGGGTCTAGAGGGAGGCCTGGAGGGAGGCCTGGAGGGTCTAGAGGGAGGCCTGGAGGGAGGCCTGGAGGGTCTAGAGCAGGGGTAGGGAACCTTTTTGACTCAGAGAGCCATAAAAGCAAAATATTTAGAAATTTGTTTTGGTGAGAGCCATATAATATATTTCAAGACTGAATTTAATTAAATGTGAGCATAACAAGCCTCTGGATTTATTCTTTTAAATAATGTTGTTATAATACTCACCATTAATGCGACTTCTGGTGCTGCATGGATTTGCTGATGGTTTTGTAGTCTGGTTGGTACTTGGTGGTTAAGCTTCACGCAGGCATTGAGGCTTTCATCCGTTAAACGTGATCGTAGGTTGGACTTGATGTTTTTAAGATGTGAAAATGACTGCTCACATGAATACGTAGATCCAAACATTGTCAATACAGCAATACTCACACGCCTCAGTGTGTGGTATGTGACTGGAAGTTCCAAGTTTTGATAATCAGCTCGTCTTCGGGTTGAAGTTTACTCATTTCTGTCCACATGTGCTTGCTAGCCAACTCTGCTTTCTGTCGTGCAATCCTTTCCAAATCTTCATTCAGTGACTTGAACCTTCAGGTCTGCCACTTCTGCTTCAAAATCTCTGACTGTGACATCAGGAATGTAACTCAGGTCGGCTGTGTTCAGTGAACACTCGTTTGGATGGGTGATGAACTTAAAAAGACTGGAGCGCTCACGAAATTCTCCAAAGCGCGCTTTGAATGACTGGAGGAGACTGGATGTCAAGCAAGCTAGCTGGTGGAGATCATCGATGCAATTTTTTCATTGCAAATTA
>NC_079534.1:5565571-5590571 GCF_003711565.1 Takifugu flavidus | reverse complement strand
AGAGGAGCAGCCAGGACGGCCCCTGGGTGCCCTACCAGTACTACAGCGGCTCCTGTGAGAAGACGTACCAGAAGGTGAACCGGGGCTTCATCCGCACAGGTGAGGATGAGCAGCAGGCCGCCTGCACTGACGACTTCAGCGACATCTCGCCGCTCACCGGTGGCAACGTGGCCTTCTCCACGCTGGAGGGCCGCCCCAGCGCCTACAACTTCGACAACAGCCCCGTCCTCCAGGTGAGCCAACAGGTCACTTGGTCACGAATGCTAACTCATGTGACAATGTGCTAACGTTAGCAATTACCTTCTAAAGTCAAATGGACCCTCACACGGAGAGACGTGTGATGCTACAAACAGACCAGTGAGGCGCTAAACAAGCTCAGCAGATACCTGAAGGGTTAGCGTCCGTGCACGTGCACGCTTCTGTGATGGCGTCATCGATGATGTCATGGCATGTTAGCGCCCACTTTGCTCAGAACTGTAGCAGCGGGTTCTCCTGGCGCCACAGCTCTGTAAATAAACACATTTAGCTTGGTTGCGCCACTCAACACTTCCTTATTTGACCCGGCGACACACAGCTATTTATATCAGAGCGCCAGTGTTGGTGCCAGGCCGCCGCCGCTCGCTCATCCGGTCCAGCTGCCGCCGCCGCCGCCGAGCAGGAAATAAGCAGCAGCTGGACCGCGGCCCCCCCTCAGGTGTCAGGTAACAGGTAACGCTTCCCAGCCCGGAGCTGTGGTCCATGAAGGGAGATGGGGAGGCTGCTGAGAACTATGGGGGACGCCGTGTCCAGGGGGGGACGCCGTGTCGGGGGGGACGCCGTGTCCAGGGGGGACGCCGTGTCCGGGGGGGACGCCGTGTCCGGGGGGGACGCCGCGTATCCAGGGGGGGACGCCGTGTCCATGGGGGGACGCCGTGTCCAGGGGGGAATGCCGTGTCCAGGGGGGAACGCCATGTCCAGGGGGGGACGCCGTGTCCAGGGGGGGACGCCGTGTCCGGGGGGGACGCCGTGTCCAGGGGGGACGCCGTATCCAAGGGGGGGACGCCGTTTCCATGGGGGGACGCCGTGTCCAGGGGGGAATGCCGTGTCCAGGGGGGAACGCCATGTCCAGGGGGGGACGCCGTGTCCAGGGGGGGACGCCGTGTCCATCCTGCTTAACGCCCATCACTGTGCACGGCGGGTGATGTTAGCTGCTTCCTCCAGAAGTTTGTCAGGGGAGAACTCACGGAGGAACCTCAGGGCTGATTAATGGCCAACAGGTTCCTCCTCCCTGGACGGGTGGAGGAACCTCCTTGTCCAGATGTTGGGAAAAGCTGCAGCTGCTGGAACAACAGCTCGTGTTCTTCTGACTCATGATGAAACCATGTGATGGGCTCCAGCAGCTGCAGCAACATTCCTCTGTCCAATCTGCCAAACTTCCAGCAGGACCACATCACGTCCACGCCAACCCTCCCTGGAGATGTCCACAGGACCAGAGAGTCCATGCAGGACCAGAGAGGGATGGACAAGATTATGTCCTCTTAACTGGGCCTGAAGATGTCCAGAAAACATCCGATTGACATGGCTCATGTGTCTTTATGCCTGTCTTCCCGAGAGTCCCGGACTCTGGGTCTCTGGACGTGTCCCCCGGTCTCTGGGTTTCTGGACGTGTCCCCCAGACTCTGGACGTGTCCCCTGGACTCTGAGGGGGTCACCAGTCACCATCTCTGCTCCCAGGTCATGTCAGGACGTCCTGCTGGACGCCAACCGTGCAGGAATGATGGTTTGGAGTTCTTTGTCTCCACTGATGTTGATCTGCAGAACACGTTTGTCCTTCTGGAGGCTGGACATGTCACCTGGTCCAGCAGGTGTGTCTCTGCTGGTTCTGTGTGTCTGTGGTTTCCCATCATCAGCCCGTCTCACATGTTCCCGTGTGCTGTTGCCGTGGTGACGGGGCATCGCTGAACCCTCTTCACCCAGTTTAACACCTTTTGGGAATTCCACAGTAAAAGAAGCTGCTGCACAGGTGGCAGAAGCGTGCACGTGAGCGGCTGTGCACGTGAGCGGGCTGTGCACGTGAGCGGGCTGTGCACGTGAGCGGGCGGTCCCCTCCATCTGTAAACATCAGTCCTGTTGTGTCTCCTGCAGGACTGGGTGACGGCCACGGACATCAGAGTGACCCTGAACAGGCTCAACACGTTCGGGGACGAGGTTTTCAACGACCCCAAGGTGCTGAAGTCCTACTACTACGCCGTCTCCGACTTTGCTGTTGGGGGAAGGTAAGGACTTAATGATTGACCCCTTCGTTAATCTTTAGGCTTTTACAGCTTTCCTGCTGCACCTGAACCTGCTCCGGAGCACGTTTCCATCCCAGATTCCACACATTCTCCAGCAGTCAGTCAGGACGACGGGGTTAAGGGAGTTGGGATGTGAATCACCTGTTTCTGCTGCACAAACCCCACCAGTGTTTGTCCAGGGAGGGTTAGGTTAGGGTTAGGGAGGGTTAGGGTTAGGGAGGGTTAGGGTTAGGGTTGGTTAGGGTTAGGGAGGGTTAGGGTTAGAGAGGGTTAGGGTTAGGGAGGGTTAGGGTTAGAGAGGGTGAGGGTTAGGGAGGGTTAGGGAGGGTTAGGGTTAGGGAGGGTTAGGGTAGGGAGGGTTAGGGTTAGAGAGGGTTAGGGAGGGTTAGGGTAGAGAGGGTTAGGTTTAGGGAGGGTTAGGGTTAGGGAGGGTTAGGGTTAGAGAGGGTTAGGGAGGGTTAGGGTTAGAGAGGGTTAGGGTTAGGGAGGGTTAGGGTTAGGGTTAGGGTTAGAGAGGGTTAGGGTTGGTTAGGGTTAGGGTTGGTTAGGGTTAGGGTTGGTTAGAGAGGGTTAGGGTTAGGGTTGGTTAGGGTTAGGGAGGGTTAGGGAGGGTTAGGGTTGGTTAGGGTTAGGGTTAGGGAGGGTTAGGGTTAGGGAGGGTTAGGCTCCCACCCTGGTGACTCAGAGCGGAGCACAGGTCGCAGGAGATTAGCATCACACCCGTAATTCCACGTCCACGGAAGATCTTTAATAATTGCGCAGCTCCGATAAACGTGTTGTGCTGCTGCGCTGCTGACGGCTCCGCCGACTTCCTGCCTTTAGTTTGCTGTGTGCCGGAGCGTCAGTGCAGAAAACCAGGTTTTCCAAAGTGTTCCCAAGGCCACGCTGTCATATCGATACTGCCCTCTGAAGGGGGTCAAAGGTCACGGGCCTCACCAAGAATTCCCCAGATTAGACAACACGGACAGGGTTAGGGTTAGGGAAGAAGTCGTACTTGTATTTGAGAGTGTAGAAAAGAGGCCAATGTTTGGATTTGTCCTCAAAGATCAAGCTAACGGCCTCAGCTGAAGCTAAAGCTAGCCTCATGCTGATGTTTTACTCCAAGTTTCTAAATGATCTTTGGTTTTGTGGAAAGTCGTTTGTTTCCATGTTGCAGCAGATCACGTCGACGGCGCTGGTGATATTTTTCCTGCTCATTGTCACTTTTTCCACATTTGTCTGCCAAGAAACAGCGGAGACAAAAAAGGAGCCGCAGCTCGTGTCCAGGCCTGTTGGTAGGAAGTTATTTCAGAGCTTCCTCCACAGGGACGCGCTCGCCTCCCCTCACAACTGTCTGAGCTCCGAGTCCATCTGCTGGAAACCATCTCAACCTGAGCAGACGTCACCCCCCCGCTCCCCCAGGACGCATTAGCGCTGCCTCCTGTCCAAAATGGGGGCAGAGACTGGGCGCAGCTCCAGAGCGCGTCGCAGCGCTCGGCGCCGCCTGTGAGGGACAGGAAGTGGGGGCCAAAAACACAAACAGCTGGAAAATTTCACAATCTAAGAATCCCAGAACAGCTGATCCGCTTCAAGTGTTCGTGAAGAGAAAGTTCTGGATGAGAAAACCATCATTCATGTTTGTGTGTGGCGCTGCCCCGGGCACCAGACCAGGCCAGGCCAGGCCAGGCCAGGCCAGGCCAGGCCAGGCCTCCGGTCCAGGAGCAGATGGCAGCCGGCTGGGTTCTGTGTGCTCGGCTCGGCCCAGTTTGGCTCGGCCCAGTTTGGCTCGGCTCAGTTTGGCTCGGCTCAGTTTGGCTCGGCTCAGTTTGAGATGATTGAAAACGTTCTGGTTTCTGTTCACATTTGTCTTTTTTCATAATTCCATCGTTTCCACTCAAAAGCTGAAGGCTCATTATTCTGTTGCTCTGTCACCTGTGCAGCGCCGCTCGGTACAGGTGAGTCTAACCCGCCAAAAAGATGTTTTCATTGTTTCATTTCCTCGTTGCCCGACTTCCTGTCCCAAACGCTGCCGCGCTTTGAGCGCCGCCGCCTGGCAGAACCTGAAGACTTTGGGATCCCTGGGGGGCGGGGGGGGGGGCAGGCGTATTATGGAGGCGAAGGAGGTAACGGAGCGCTCTGTGCACAGGTGCAAGTGTAACGGCCACGCCAGCGAGTGTGTGAGGAACGCAGAAGGACGGCTGGTGTGTAACTGCAAACACAACACGGAGGGCGACGACTGCGGCGTCTGCAAAGCCTTCTACAACCAGCGGCCGTGGCGAAGGGCCACGGCAGAGAGCGCCAACGAGTGTCTGCGTGAGTCCAACCGCCCGAATCTCAGATTATAAGGAAGGATCCTGTCAGCAGGGTTAGGGTTAGGGGTTAACCCTAGACCTAACCCTAGCCCTGACCCTAGCCCTGACCCTAGCCCTGACCCCAACCCTAACCTAACCTAACCTAACCTACCCTACCCTACCCTAACCCTAACCCTGACCCTGACCCTGACCCTGACCCTAACCCTAACCCTAACCCTAACCCTACCCTACCCTTACCCTAACCTACCCTACCCTACCCTACCCTAACCCTGACCCTGACCCTAACCTACCCTACCCTACCCTAACCCTAACCCTAACCCTAACCCTGACCCTGACCCTAACCCTAACCCTAACCCTACCCTACCCTAACCTACCCTACCCTACCCTACCCTAACCCTGACCCTGACCCTGACCCTACCCTAACCTAACCTACCCTACCCTAACCCTAACCCTGACCCTACCCTAACCCTAACCTACCCGACCCTGAACCCTAACCCTAACCCTAACCCTAACCTACCCTAACCCTACCCTAACCTAACCTAACCTACCCTACCCTACCCTACCCTACCCTACCCTACCCTACCCTAACCCTGACCTGACCCTAACCCTGACCCTAACCCTAACCTACCCTACCCTACCCTGACCCTGACCCTGACCCTGACCCTAGCGTGAGCTGATGTAAACGTGCCCGTCTGTCTCGCCCTCCTCAGCCTGCGACTGTAACGGCAAGAGCAGCGAGTGTTACTTTGATGGCGAGCTGTACCGGGCCACCGGTCACGGGGGTCACTGCAGGAACTGCGCTGACAACACAGACGGTCCCAACTGCGAACGCTGCCTTGACAACTACCACGGCGCCCTCGATGGGAGCGGCTGTCTGCCCTGTGGCTGCAGCGCTGTGGGTGCGTCCCCCCCCCACCTGACCGCCGAGATGGCCCCCCAAACACCACCACTCTGTGTTTCATTACGTTCATGAGTGCCTCACAAAGATAAAGGTACGAATGTGTGTGTGTTCAGGCTCGGAGTCCCTGCAGTGTGACAACAGAGGCGTGTGCACGTGTAAGCCAGGAGTGACCGGAGACAAGTGTGACCGCTGCCAGCCAGGCTTCCACAGCCTGACTCAGGCCGGCTGCAGGTAGGACGCCCACGCCACGCGCTACAACCGACCACAGCACCCCCTGCTGGTGACGCAACATAATGACCCCCCCCCAACAGGCCCTGCGCGTGCTCGCCCTCAGGCAGCACTCAGGAGTGTGACGTCACCACGGGACAATGTCGCTGCAAAGACAACGTGGAGGGTTTCAACTGTGACAGGTGTGTCTCCTGACACACACACACACACACACACAACCAGGTCAAGGTGGATTTCCTCATGTTGGATCTACCCGTGTTGTTCAGGTGTAAACTGGGCTACTTCAACCTGGACCATCAGAACCCCCTGGGCTGCACCGCCTGCTTCTGCTTCCAGCATTCGTCCGTGTGTGAGAGCGCGGAGGGTTTCAGCGTGCACACCATCACCTCGTCCTTCCAGCGAGGTTACTGAACCTTCAGAGGGAACGCGGAGCACACAGAGTTGGGTAAAGGCCTCTAATGTGTGTGTGTGTGTGTGTGTGTTTCAGATGATGAGCACTGGACTGCTCAGCAGCGTGATGGTTCCAGTGTCTCAGTCCAGTGGTCCCCCAGTAAACAGGAAGTGTCGCTCCTCTCCGAGGACTACTTTCCCTTGTACTTCCTTGCTCCAGGTTTGCGCGCGCACACACACACACACACACACACACACACACACACACACACACCACACACACACACACACACACACTGACCCATAAGAATGATCTGAATGGTGTTTGATTGTCTCACAGACAAGTTCTTGGGGAACCAAATGCTGAGCTATGGACAGAATCTGAGTCTAAGTTTCCGGGTGGACCGGCGAGACACGCGGCTCTCAGCTGAGGACCTGGTCCTGGAGGGGGCTGGCATGAGGGTAGCGGTCCCCCTCATTGCCCAGGGCAACGCCTACCCCAATGAGAACATGCAGACATATGTGTTCAGGTGTGTTGCAGTGGATTTTCTGGCTTGGGTCACCAACACACCAGCCCACAGCGCCTGATGCTTCCTCTAACAAAAAGCTCCTTAAGCTTAGAACGCCGCCCTGTGTTGTCCGTGTTCCGAAGCTACTGCAGATCTTAACGTAGATCAACCTGTTCTCGTTGTGGCTCAGGCTCCACGACAGCACCGACTACCCCTGGAGACCAACCATCAGCCCCGCTGACTTCCAGAAGCTTCTCCATAATCTGACGGCCATCAAGATTCGCGGCACCTACAGTGAGAGAAGTGAGTGACAGGAAATGACATCGTTAACGTCACGGGACGCTTCCACACCACAGCAGCAACACGCAGCAGCTCTGCTCTTTTGCCTCTGCAGGTGCCGGTTACCTTGACGACGTCTCCCTGGTGACGGCCAGGCAGGGTTCGGGACTTCCAGCCCGCTGGGTGGAGAAGTGCACCTGTCCTCAAGGTTACCAGGGTCAGCACTGCGAGCGGTGCACTCCTGGGTACCGGCGCTCGCGGCCACACCTGGGCGCCTTCAGCGCCTGCGAGCCCTGCAGCTGTAACGGCCACAGCGACACCTGTGGACCCGATACAGGTGAGCGCACCCCTTTTCTGACTTGGATGCCTGGCTGCTGACTGTTTGCTCGCCATTTGTCCAGGAGCGTGCGACTGTCAGGACAACACAGCTGGCCTGAGCTGTGAACGCTGCAAAGACGGTTTCTATGGCGACGCCAGTCGCGGGACGCCGGCTGACTGTCAGCCGTGTCCCTGCCCAGCTGGAGCGACCTGTGCTGTGATCCTGAGGAGCAGAGAGGTGGTGTGCACCAACTGTCCGGCAGGAACCACGGGTAGGTTCAGTCCCAGGGGGACTCTGGTCCTGCAGGGGGGTCCCAGGGGAACACTGTCTCTTGGACAAGTCCTCCTGATTGTTGGTGTCCTGGCAGGTAAACGCTGTGAACTCTGTGACGACGGCTTCTTCGGAGACCCTCTGGGTCGGAGCGGACCGGGCCGAACTTGTCGCGCTTGCAAGTGCAGCGATAATTTTGACCCAAATGCGGTCGGGAACTGTGACCGTGAAACCGGAGAATGTCTGAAGTGCATCCACAACACAGACGGCTTCTTCTGCGACCGCTGCAAGGACGGTTTCTATGGAAACGCCCTCGCCAGCAGCCCGGCCGACAAATGCAAACGTAAGAGGAGGCGGCGGCGCTGAAGTCAGCCACTGGCCCGAGTGTTGGCGGCACCGCTGACTGGTTCTTTTCTTCACAGCTTGCTCCTGTTCCCCACTGGGAACAGTGGGAGGCCAGTCCACCTGTCTCCAGGTCACCGGCCAGTGTCCCTGTCACCCCAACGTCGCAGGGCGGGACTGCGGCGCCTGTCAGCCCGGCTTCTTCAATCTACGGAGCGGGAGTGGCTGTGCACGGTGAGCAGCAGGCTCCTCTTCTTGGACCTGTGCTTCGTCCCGCCCGTCTCTAAACTCTGGTCGTCTTCTCCAGGTGTAACTGTGACCCCATCGGCTCCACCAATGGCCAGTGTGACATCATCACGGGACAGTGCGAGTGTCAGCCTGGCGTCACCGGCCTCCGCTGTGAACGCTGCGAACGCGACTTCTTCGGATTCAGCTCCTCTGGATGCAAACGTAAGGCCGCCGTCACCGTGCAGCTGGGCCAGGGTTAGGGTTGGGTTAGGGTTGGGCCAGGGTTGGGTTAGGGTCAGGGTTAGGTTGGGTTAGGGTCAGGGTTAGGTTGGGTTAGGGTCAGGGTTAGGGTTGGGTTAGGGTTGGGTTAGGGTTGGTTAGGGTTGGGTTAGGGTTAGGGTCAGGGTTGGGCCAGGGTTGGGTTAGGGTCAGGGTTAGGGTTAGGGTTAGGGTTTAGTTAGGGTTGGGTCAGGGTTGGGTTAGGGTTAGGGTTTAGTTAGGGTTGGTTAGGGTTGGGTCAGGGTTGGGTCAGGGTTGGGTCAGGGTTGGGCCAGGGTTGGGTTAGGGTTGGGTTAGGGTTGGGTTAGGGTTGGGTCAGGGTTGGGTCAGGGTTGGGTTAGGGTTAGGGTTTAGTTAGGGTTGGGTTAGGGTTGGGTTAGGGTTGGGTTAGGGTTGGGTCAGGATTGGGTCAGGGTTGGGTTAGAGCAGTGCTTCTCAATTAATTTCTGTTGCGCCCCCCCTAGGAAGAAGAAAACATTTTGCGCCCCCCCACTCTCCGCGTGCTGCTATCATTAGTATCATTTGTCTAGGAAATTGTTATAAGTACACCTCTGCATAACATTGTATCCTTATTAACATTAAAGAAAACAAAAAAAAGAAAAAGAAAGAAATATAGGCCAACGTACAACAAAGAATAGCTTTATTAACATTGTTTTTTAGTCTAACAGAAACGATATAAAGTGCATCAATTAACCTGAAATTCAAAATAAAATTAAATTCTTATTTAAACTATAAACATTTTTGACTGACTAATTGAACCATTAGATACTGAACATTAACTCAATGAAACAATTTGTACTGATTTTTTTTTAATGAAAATGAGGAAGTCAGGATTAATGGCTACAATGAGCACGTTTTGCAGTGCACAGCTTTTCGAAGCGGGGTTTGATACTGCAACTCTCAGCTCCTGCTCAATGTTTCGCTGGGACCTGTGCTTGGTCTTCAGTGCAGCAACAGCAGAGAAGCCAGTCTCACAAAGATAAGATGTAGCAAAAGGAAGGAGGATGCCCATAGCCCTCTGCCCTAAGAGCGGGTACTGCCTCTCTACACACAGCCAGAATTCACCCAGTGTCTGTGATGTGAACCTCAGTCTCAATGTGGAGTCAGACGTCATGTCAGTGAACTGGTCCTCCTCTGCAGAGCTGAAACCAGTTGGAGCTTGTGCATTGAAAGGATCTCTCACCCAGTCATACTGGGAACTGTCTTCAGGGAAGTACTTTTTAAAGAATCCCATCAGTGATGAAATGTGCTGCTTAATATGTGGAATCACTGAAGTGGCATCATAGCCAGTAGTATCAACAAATTCATGCAGGTTCTCAAATGAATCAGCATTTCCTTCATCAAGTCGCCTGCCCCACATTGCAAGCTTTCGGGTGAAAGAGCTGATCTTGTCTGTGACCTGAGGGAGGTGTTTATCTTTCCCTTGAAGCTGTAGATTTAGTTCGTTTAGCTTTCCAAATATGTCGCTCAGGTAGGCCAGTTTCGCCAGAAAGTTCTCTTCACTAAATTTTTCTGCGACTTCGGACTTGTGCTCCTGCTCCAAAAACATTCTTATCTGCTCTCTGAGCTCAAAAACTCGGGACAAGACTTTTCCTCGTGACAGCCACCTTGCTTCACTGTGAAACAGCACAGCTTGATGTTCAGCTCCCATCTCCTCACAGATAGCAGAGAAGACTCTTGTTTTTAGTGCTCTGCTCTTTATAAAATTGACTATACTTACAATGTCAGTCATAACCTCACTTAATTCAGAGGAAAGGTGTCTTGATGCCAGTGCTTCTCTGTGTATAACACAGTGTGTCCACTCAGCATTAGGCGAGGCCTTTTTGATGAGTGCCCGAAGTCCTTTTCTCATCCCTGCCATGGTCTGTGCACCATCACTCCAAACACCAATGCAGTTCTCCCACTTTAGCCCATTCTTAGTCAGGAAGCAGTCCAGCATTTTGAATAGCTCTTCAGCTGTGGCTCTGTCTCTGACATATTTACAAAAAAGTAGATCCTCACACAGAGAGTTTGTCATGCCAAAACGTACATAAGCAATGAACAAACAGTCGTTGTTGCTGTCAGTTGCTTCATCAAATTGTAAGGCAAAACGTTTGTCTTTGAGCTCATCTACCAGCTGTTCTTTAAGATCGTCAGCAATGTCATTTATACGATGGCGACAGTGTCATTGGACAGAGGGATCGTTTTTATCTTTGCAGCACTTGCTTCATCCAGACCATGTCTAATGCTGCAGGCAGTATCAGCTCCTCTGCTATGGTGTGGGCTTTATTTGGTACGCTACCTTATATGACTGTGCTCGCTGGTTTACTGAAGTAGCATTCACAAAGCGGCAAGATTGTTGACAATATTCAGCACGTTTTTGCTGAAAAAACTCAAGCGGCTGATCAGCGTGACTGGGGTGTAATGTCTTTAAGTGAGGGTTAGGGTTAGTGCTAGGGTTAACCAGGGTTAGGGTTAGTGCTAGGGTTAACCAGGGTTAGGGTTAGTGCTAGGGTTAACCAGGGTTAGGGTTAACCAGGGTTAGGGTTAACCAGGGTTAGGGTTATCAGCGTGCCTGGGGTGTAATGTCTTTAAGTGAGGGTTAGGGTTAGTGCTAGGGTTAACCAGGGTTAGGGTTAGTGCTAGGGTTAACCAGGGTTAGGGTTAGTGCTAGGGTTAACCAGGGTTAGGGTTAACCAGGGTTAGTGTTAGGGTTAACCAGGGTTAGGGTTAGGGTTAACCAGGGTTAGGGTTAGTGCTAGGGTTAACCAGGGTTAGGGTTAACCAGGGTTAGGGTTATCAGCGTGCTGGGGTGCTGGTTTGTAATGTTTAAGTGACGCCTTCATTTATTTGGCTCCATGCTGTCCTGCCAACATTTTTAGACACAGTAAACACACCGGTCTTTCCTCTTCTCCCACCGTAGTCGCAGTGAAGCCAAGCGCTATAAAGGCTTCGTCATATTTCCTCGTCTGAGCTTTCGGGAGACTTTCGTATGTCTCATTATCTCCGTCTCTCTCCGCCTTTCTTTTCATCACTGTTAAGTATTTTTTCATTCTGTCTCTTGATGGTTTGTTCCTTCCTATCTCCAACAGTTAATCTGTCTCCAACTTCTTATCTCTTGCTCTGTGGTGTGTGCGCGCAAATGCTCGGTGTAAAAAACTCTCCACCATAGAGCGAATACTCCCTGCGCACACTCTGACAATGAGAGCGCCACTGCCAACTACTGTAGTGGATGTGCAATTACACTTTATTCTAGTACGGCAAAAAAAAAACATGTTCTCCGGGGTCACGCGCGCCCCCCTGGCATCGCACCAGGGGGGCGCGCCCCACTATTTGAGAAGCACTGGGTTAGGGTTAGGGTGGGTTAGGGTTATAGGTTGGGTTAGGGTTGGGTTAGGGTTATAGGGTTGGGTTAGGGTTGGGTTAGGGTTAGGGTATAGGGTTGGGTTAGGGTTAGTTTTGGAGTTAGGGTTGGGTTAGGGTTATAGGGTTGGGTTAGGGTTGGGTTAGGGTTAGGGTGGAGTTAGGGTTGGGTTGGGTTATAGGGTTGAGTTAGGGTTAGGGTTGGAGTTAGGGTTGGGTTAGGGTTATAGGGTTGGGTTAGGGTTGGAGTTAGGGTTAGGGTTAGGGTTGGGTTGGGTTGGGTTAGGGTTGGGTTAGGGTTGGGTTAGGGTTAGGGTTAGGGTGGAGTTGAGTTAGGGTTAGGGTTAGGGTTAGGGTTGGGTTAGGGTAGGGTTGGAGTTAGGGTTGGGTTAGGGTTATAGGGTTGGGTTAGGGTTGGGTTAGGGTTGGGTTAGGGTTAGGGTTAGGGTTAGGGTTGGAGTTAGGGTTGGAGTTAGGGTTGGGTTAGTGTGGCAGCTGTGTGACGTCTGTGTGACGTCTGTGTGGCAGCTGTGTGACGTCTGTGTGGCAGCTGTGTGACGTCTGTGTGGCAGTTGTGTGACGTCTGTGTGGCAGCTGTGGGCAGCTGTGTGACGTCTGTGTGGCAGTTGTGTGACGTCTGTGTGGCAGCTGTGTGGCAGCTGTGTGACGTCTGTGTGGCAGCTGTGTGGCAGCTGTGTGACGTCTGTGTGGCAGCTGTGTGGCAGCTGTGTGACGTCTGTGTGGCAGCTGTGTGACGTCTGTGTGGCAGCTGTGTGACGTCTGTGTGGCAGCTGTGTGGCAGCTGTGTGACGTCTGTGTGACGTCTGTGTGGCAGCTGTGTGGCAGCTGTGTGGCAGCTGTGTGGCAGCTGTGTGACAGCTGTGTGACGTCTGTGTGGCAGCTGTGTGGCAGCTGTGTGGCAGCTGTGTGACGTCTGTGTGGCAGCTGTGTGACGTCTGTGTCCCCTGCAGCTTGTGACTGTGACCCGGAAGGCTCCATGTTGGGCCAGTGTAAAGAAGATGGCCGCTGCGAGTGTCGGCCTGGTTTTGTTGGCACTCGCTGCGACATGTGTGAGGAGAACTTCTTCTACAACCGGTCGGCTCCGGGATGCCAACAGTGTCCGTCCTGCTACAGCCTGGTCAGAGACAAGGTGAGGACGCAGGGATTGAGCCTGGAGCCTTGGGTCCAGCTGAGGCGCTAACGGAGCGTTTCACTCTTCAGGTGAACCAGCAGAGGCAGAAGCTTCACGAGCTGCAAACCCTCATTGACAACCTCAGCTCAGGACAGGAAACGATCAGCGACAAGGCCTTCGAGGACCGCCTCAAAGAGGCAGAAAAGGCCATCATGGAGCTCCTGGAGGAGGCTCAGACCAGCAAAGGTGAGACAAAGTCCATGTCGGCGTGCGGTCGGAACCAACATCAGACTTTTTAAACCCTGCAGATGTGGACCGAGCTCTGTTGGAGCACCTGAACACCATCAACAACACCCTAACCACCCAGTGGAACCGCCTACAGAACATCCGAAACACTGTGGACAACACCAGCGATCAGGCCGGCCGAGCCCAGACCAGAGTCCAGGACGCCAAGAGCCTGATCGAGCGAGCCCAGAGGGAGCTGGACAAAGCCAGGGATGCTGTCAGCAAAGTGGTGAGTCGGGGATCTGTTGTGACGGCAACCGTCTACAGAGGTGAACTCACAGAACCAATAACCTGCAGGACATCAAGCCCCCGAGCAGCGTGGGAGACCCCAATAACATGACACTGTTGGCCGAGGAAGCGCGGGCGCTAGCAGACAGGTAAGTGGTCGCTCTTCCAGGACTTCCTGGCAGGCGCTGATTCTGACACTGTGGGAAACTCCTCTTCTTTCCAGGCACAAGATGGAAGCCGAGCAGATTGAGAAAATTGCCAAAGATGCCAATGACACATCGACCAAAGCGTACCACCTGCTGCTGAAGACTCTCGATGGAGAATCCAAGACCAGTCAGGAGATTGACGAGCTCAACAGGAAGTAGGTGTTGCGGAGGCGCCCAGCGGGAGACGGGCGGTGCTGTGCACCTCTGCTATTGTTCTGGTTCATGTCTTCAGGTACAACGAGGCCAAAGATGTGGCCAAGAACCTGGAGAAACAGGCCAGCAAAGTTCAGGCCGAGGCCGAGGAAGCCGGAGACAGAGCGCTGAAGATCTTTGCCAATCTGACCAGCCTGCCTCCCTTCAGCACAGACGCTCTGGAGGTGACTTCCGACAGGACGTTTTTATACACAGGTGCTTTTACACAGGTGACGACTAACTGGCAGGTGTGGTTCCAGGCTGAAGCCAATAAGATCAAGAAGGAGGCAGCGGACCTGGACAAACTGATCGATAAGACCGAGAAGGAGTACAACGTCTTAAGAGACGACCTGAAAGCCAAAGAGCAGGAAGTCCGCAAATTATTGGAAAAAGGCAAAAGTGAGCAGCAGGTAAGCTAACAGAGACCTGCCGCTGGCTTCAGGCTTCAGGCTTCAGGCCTCAGGCCTCAGGCTTCAGGCTTCAGGCCTCAGGCTTCAGGCCTCAGGCCTCAGGCTTCAGGCTTCAGGCTTCAGGCCTCAGGCTTCAGGCTTCAGGCTTCAGGCTTCAGGCCTCAGGCTTCAGGCTTCAGGCTTCAGGCTTCAGGCTTCAGGCCTCAGGCTTCAGGCCTCAGGCCTCAGGCTTCAGGCTTCAGGCCTCAGGCCTCAGGCTTCAGGCTTCAGGCTTCAGGCTTCAGGCCTCAGGCTTCAGGCTTCAGGCTTCAGGCTTCAGGCCTCAGGCTTCAGGCTTCAGGCTTCAGGCTCAGGCTTCAGGCCTCAGGCTTCAGGCTTCAGGCCTCAGGCTTCAGGCCTCAGGCCTCAGGCTTCAGGCTTCAGGCTTCAGGCCTCAGGCTTCAGGCTTCAGGCTTCAGGCTTCAGGCTTCAGGCCTCAGGCTTCAGGCTTCAGGTGGGGGCTGACGCTTCCTCCTGTCCAACAGACGGCAGATCAGCTTTTGGCTCGAGCTGATGCTGCCAAAGCTCTGGCAGAGGAGGCGGCCAAGAAAGGCCAGTCCACCTTCAGGGAGGCGGAGAGCATCCTGGAGGACCTGCGAGGTACCTGCTGTCCCACCTGTCCAGACACCCAGTGAACGACCCCAGTTTGGGTCACGAACGGGTTTCCTCTTCCGCTTGTTCACAAGTTCAGATTCTTTTCAGTTGAAGAGTCCAAAATGACTTTTTCTGTTTGTCATGTCAGACTTTGACAAACGGGTCAATGACAACAAGACGGCTGCTGAGGAGGCCATGAAGAAGATTCCCTTCATCAACGCCACCATCATGGCCGCCAACCAGAAGACCAGGCAGGCGGAGGCGGCGCTCGGCAACGCCGCCGCAGACGCCCGAGAGGCCAAAACTAAGGCCGAGGAGGCGGAGCGTATTGCCAGCAACGTTCAGAAGGTTCAAATGAACACGGTTATGCTGCAGCTGCAGTGGCGGCGCCCCCTGCTGTTCAGCAGGAAACCTTTCAAGTTTAAGGGTTAATTATTGAGTACAAACACTGGGTATTCAGACACGGTACAGGTGTGGGCAATACAGGGATCGCCTTGGCAACCACTTCAAACAAAGGCTATGTGTGGCTACCTTTGACCTTCCTGGGTAGATAAAGAAGCTGATACGAGACGCTTCTGAAGCTGACCTGCAGGCACAGGACAGGGAGACAGATGAGACCAGTGAAACCCATCAGGGCACAGAAGCAGGACAGCAGGGGGCGCCGCCACTTTCTGACTGCCTCTACCCACTCTGACTCTGGCTTCTTCTCGTAGGCTTCCACCAAGACCAAGGAGGAGGCCGAGAAGGCGTTCGAGGACACGAGCGCGTTGGACAGCGAGGTGGATGACATGATGGACCAGCTGGGCTCTGCTGAACAGGAACTGGCAAAGAAGGCGGCCGAGGCGGACCGCGATATGATGATGGCCTCCATGGTACGGGCCGCGCCGCCGCCTGAGCTACGGCCTCCAGCTCTTTGCTGTTTTTACAGAGATGCAAATATTTGTTGTGCTTCAGGCATCTGACAACGCCAAGGAGGCCGAGGACAACGCCCGCAAGGCTAAAGGGGCCGTCAAGATGGTCCTGAACACCATCACCGCCCTGCTGGATCAGCTGGGTAAGAACGACGTCGTAGTGAGGGCTCGGCTGATGCAGCGGCCGCCGCAACAGTTGTTGACATTGTTGGTTCCTCCTCCTCAGGAAACATCGACAGAGTGGATCTGAGCAAACTCAACGAGATCGACGAGTCCCTGAAGAACGCCAAAGGCAAGATGTCCGACAGCGATCTGGACAGGAAGCTGGCGGAGCTGAACGACATGGCACGGACACAGGAAGACATGATCAATGACTACGATCGGCAGATTCGGGAGATCCACGCCGACATCGCCAACCTCAACGACATCAAAAACACTTTACCCGAAGGCTGCTTCAACACGCCGTCTCTCGAGAGGCCTTAGCTCCACCCCACAGCTAAACCCCGCCTTCACAGCTAACACTCCCTCAAACATGTCAAACTTTTATCAAAAGGTTTTTAACGCTTTGTTTTTGGATTCTCCTTTTCTATTTGAAGCCAATATTTCATGTTTGTAACCAGCAGGGGGCAGCGTTGGTTTGGTTCGGCGCTGCGGCGCCGTTGTGGGCGCTCGCCGATCCGCCGAAAGAAGCCGTGCCGATAAATAAATTAGAACCACGATCCCAATGTGACTGCACCGTTTGCTCCTCACCGCGCTCACATCATCTAGTTACCATGGTGACCGGGGAGGGGACAGCATCCGGACCCTCCACGCCGCTCAGCCGTGTTCACACGCCACACTGAAGGAACCTTCATCGCAGTTTTCAGCATTCCATTCGTACGTCCGCAGTATTCACGCTTCGGTTGTTTAAGCTCCACCCACTTCAGTTTCGTTGTGCACGTGAGTGCGCACGTGTTTTGGACCCAGCGGCTCCTGGTGATGCGTTCAGGGCCACTAACGTTTGCTGCTGGCCTCCGTCACATGATCCATCTGACACTATGCAACTTTGTACATTTGATCTGATACACTGGTGCTAATAATTATTTCAAATGTTCTATTTTTGTGAGAATGTTTTTTATTGAGACGTAGTGAGAAATTTATGTGTGTAAATATCTGAAAATGATTCAGGACCGGCTGAAGAAACACGCAGACAGCCACGTTACGTTCTGTCAGAACCAATCAACTGAAACCTCCAGTTAAATATCTATTTGTGTATCGCTATGGTAACGTCTGTGGTATATTATCATGTGCTTGCTCGGAAACGGCTCGCAGCAAAGCCAACACTACACTTTTGTTGATTTCTCGCACATTGATTAACTTTTTCTTTTTGTTTTAATCAATTGGAATGTTTTAAGTCACATGTTGCTGCATTAGTAACTATTTTAGTGTTTTGTGCCTTTAATTATTCAGTTTGGTTGTAATCGCTGTCCGTGCTATATCTCACTCGTTGGTACTGAAACGGGCTCGTTTGAAAATCAGAGCAACCATCTGGGTGGTCGTCATGTGACCTGTGACCTCAGGAGCTCTGACCTTTCATCACACCAACAGTATTTGAAGTTGTGCTGGGACCACGCCATCCTCACGCTGGCGGTCCCGACCCGATGCCTTGTTGACCCTGAAGTGCCTGTACAGCCAAACGTAACATTTGAATAATAAAACTTTACTCCAGAAGTGGACGTGTGACGTTTCAGTGATGCCAGGCCCGACCCAGAGCCGCCGCCCCAGACCCGCCGCCCCAGACCCGACCCGCCGCCCCAGACCCGCCGCCCCAGACCCGACCCGCCGCCCAAGGCTCGGGGGCTCAGCTGTGTTGGAGAGCGTTTGGATCCAGATGAGCTCGTTTAATCAGAACCAGAGTCGTTTCATTCTTCTCTGCACAGATTAGAGAAACAAAGGCTGGTGCGAACCCTTTATTGGGAGTTTTTTTGGAACTTTTCATCATGAATTATGAACACCACCTTTGAAACTTTAAAAAAGACACAAAATAATAATCGGACCTTATTCGAGTTATGGAGATCGGTCCCTAACCCGGTCTCTAAGAAACACTTAAACATTTGGATTCAGTGGAACTGACAGAAGACCAGTTTGAACTGTTTCATAATATAAATCCCCCCCGTGGTCCCTCCTCCAGACTCGGGTCCTCGACCAGAGGCCGGGAACTCTGAGGGTTCAGCCCAGATCTGAGCGGTTCCGAGGACTCTTCTGGACAGAGATCTGATGATTACTTCATAATCTGTCTCCTACCGTGTAGACAGGAAGTGCAACCAACTGTTGTCCAATTTAGACAAGCCTGTAAAGGCAAAATAACATGTTTATTACAGAGTAATAGACCTTTCACACACATTAAGCTTCGAGCCTTAATTTGTCACATTTTAGAATATGTGGGACATTTCTAGTCCAGCTTTTCTTTCTGCTGTCACATTAAAAATATATGTGACTGAAAGGGAGTTCTCATCTCCAGAGGCCCTGAGATAAAAACGTTTTATTGCACTAGAAGCTAAAAATACTTTATATTTCTCCAACCAGACGCGTGCCCTAACCCCGCGGGTGCGCGCCTGACCCACGGGGCTCGCTCCCGGCTCAGCAGGAAGGCAGCGCGCACGTTGGCAGCCGGTCAAACTGTGACCACGCCGGGAGTCCGGTCACTTCCAGACCCCCGCAGACCCCCGCAGCGCCCCGCACCGCCCCGCAGCACCGGGACGCAGGAGACGGAGTTTCTGCGGAAGTTTGGCCGGCGGGCAAACACCAGAGAGCGGAACCATGCGGGAGGGAGAGCCGGGCTGCCGGACCGACGCCGGCTGCTCAGCTAACTGCTAAATTAGCCAAGTGAAAGGCGGCCAAGTGCCCCAGGAGGCGGATTAAAACCGAACTTTCACCACTTCGGTGACCGGGACAACCGACGCCGACACCCTCCAGAGAACT
The DNA here is from genome assembly GCF_003711565.1 of Takifugu flavidus. NCBI lineage: Eukaryota > Metazoa > Chordata > Actinopteri > Tetraodontiformes > Tetraodontidae > Takifugu > Takifugu flavidus. The sequence goes on along the minus strand of NC_079534.1, from coordinate 5,571,962 downwards.
TCCCCTCGACACAACACGTTCCACCTGAACCGAACATGGACTCGGACTCGGTGTCTGGCGACGTGGACTCAGTTCACGGCGGACGGAACCTCCTGGGTCCCCTGGTGGAGCAGCTCTTGGTGGACGCCGTGACCCAGCAGCAGGGCTGGCTCCGAGTTTACGGTAAGACCAGGCAGGTGGGCCGCATAGACCCCCGAGCATGACTCGGTGCTCCCAGAGTCCTGGTCCCGGTCCCGGTCCTGGTCCCGGTCCCGGTCCAGGTCCCGGTCCCGGTCCGGGTCCAGGTTAATGGCGAGGTCGTGGCGGCCCCACGTCCTCTTCCTGGACAGTTTGATGTCTCCGTCAGTTGCGTTGGTGACTTTATCCCCCCCCCCAAACTTTAGAACTTCAGAACTTCTGATGAGTTGGTGCAGGGTCGCTTTTTGGTCAACATTGTTTGGAAAGGGTTGAAAACCCGAACTTAATCATGAACGGGTTGTTTTAGCGCGACTGAAAAGGTCCAAATGAAGCATTTAGACGATACGTTCAGAATTTTATAGAATTGCGGAACTGTCCCGTGTTACGAGATGGGCGGGGAGTTCATGACGTGGCTCTGACGTCATAGGCCAGCAACAAGAGTGACCCACGTGGTTCCGTTTGACGAGAGGCGGGTAGAGTACCGAAAAGTACTCATCCCAAAAAATTACTCCGGAAAGTCTGTGAACGAGCGACTCGCGCTGAGTGACTGACGCTAATGTCTGTGGCGCAGTTGTGAAGGTGGTTTAAGTAGATCCCTTCCTGTCCGGTGGATCACAGACCAGCGATCCGCTGAGAGGAAAAACACGGGGGGCGGAGATATGCTACAAGTACGATCTAACCCATCCATAACATCTAACCCATCCATAACTACCCAAGTGTGTCTTTAACGTCTAAACCATCCATAACTACCCAAGTGTGTCTTTAACGTCTAACCCATCCATAACTACCCAAGTGTGTCTTTAACGTTTAAACCATCCATAACTACCAAGTGTGTCTTTAACGTCTAAACCATCCATAACTACCCAAGTGTGTCTTTAACGTCTAAACCATCCATAACTACCCAAGTGTGTCTTTAACGTCTAAACCATCCATAACTACCCAAGTGTGTCTTTAACGTCTAAACCATCCATAACTACCCAAGTGTGTCTTTAACGTCTAAACCATCCATAACTACCCAAGTGTGTCTTTAACGTCTAAACCATCCATAACTACCCAAGTGTGTCTTTAACGTCTAACCCATCCATAACTACCCAAGTGTGTCTTTAACGTCTAAACCATCCATAACTACCCAAGTGTGTCTTTAACGTCTAAACCATCCATAACTACCCAAGTGTGTCTTTAACGTCTAAACCATCCATAACTACCCAAGTGTGTCTTTAACGTCTAACCCATCCATAACTACCCAAGTGTGTCTTTAATGTCTAAACCATCCATAACTACCCAAGTGTGTCTTAACGTCTAACCATCCATAACTACCCAAGTGTGTCTTTAACGTCTAAACCATCCATAACTACCCAAGTGTGTCTTTAACGTCTAAACCAGGGGTGGGGAACCCTTTTCATATCGAGGGCCATTTCACTTTTTATAAAGTCCTCCGAGGGCCATACTATTATGAACACATACCTAGGGATGCAAAAAAAGACGAAAAAAAGTCTATAACCACTGTGTTACTAAGTCTCATGATTGCTGCATTTGAATTTGAATTATTTATTTAGCACACATGCATATAAAATCACCAAAAAAATAGAATGCTGCATTTCTACACCTAATGCGATGGGTGGAACTGCTTCTCTTTGGAGAGGCAACTAATGTCAGCTGGCAGTGATGATGATGCCACTGGAAGCTGGTTTTCCAAGTTTGGGTCAGTCAGTCTTGAGCGGAAGCGAGTCTTTGCAAGTGTCAGTTTTGAAAAGAACTGTTCACAGCCGTACGTTGTCCCAAACAGAGATGCAAACTTCAGGGCACGTCTCCTCAAGATGGGAAAATCCTCAGCACTAACGTACAGTTTGTAAAAGTCCAGAAGAGAGAGGTTGTTGTACTTAGCTTTGAGTTCGCTAGCTTAGCTAGCTTAGCTTTGTTGTTTTGCAGCTCAATTATTTCCATTTGGAATTTGTCTGGCACATCGGATGGTTGCACATTAAATGGCGTAGCAAACATGTCTAGTTCCCTTTGTATGTTTTTCACATCATGAAACCTCTCATCAAATGCCTGAAGGAGTTTTGCACATTCACCAGCATATTCAGTCATAACATCAGGCTTTTGCTCTTGCATGGTGGGAAAGTGCACGGTGTTTCCCCTTTCCAGTTGTCCTTGCCACAGCCTTAATGACTTATGCATCAGCTCAGGTCCAAACCATTCAGCCACAATAATTGTTTAATGTTTATCTTTCTTATTTCTATATTATTCTATATTTATGTAAATATGCTTATAATTTATTCTCATTTTTCTCTCTATGCCTACGTTTTAATCTTATTTGTATTATATTTATTCTATTTCTATACTTTGTAAATACACCTGCTGCTCTTTGTGTCTATACACTATAGTTATTATATAGTTATTCCTCCATGTCTAGGCTGCTATTACAATTCAGTTTGAATAAGCTATTAGGTTCAGGTCAGAGGTCAGCAGGCCCGTGCCCAGCTATGAAGTGAGTGATACCTGATGAACATAGAGGGGTTAGGGTTAGGGTTAACCAGATGTGTTAGCAACGGAGCAGCTGCAGCGTTCTCCTGAACTGGCTCAAAATTAGAAGTTAGTAGGTTGATTATTGTTGTCATGGGCTGGTGGTGAGGTCATCAGCTGGTGGTGAGGTCATCAGCTGGTGGTGAGGTCATCAGCTGGTGGTGAGGTCATCAGCTGGTGGTGAGGTCATTCTCTGGTGGTGAGGTCATCAGCTGGTGGTGAGGTCATTCTCTGGTGGTGAGGTCATGGGCTGGTGATGAGGTCATCAGCTGGTGGTGAGGTCATCGGCTGGTGGTGAGGTCATCTCTGGTGGTGAGGTCATTCTCTGGTGGTGAGGTCATCAGCTGGTGGTGAGGTCATCGGCTGGTGGTGAGGTCATTCTCTGGTGGTGAGGTCATGGGTTGGTGATGAGGTCATTCTCTGGTGGTGAGGTCATTCTCTGGTGGTGAGGTCATCAGCTGGTGGTGAGGTCATCGGCTGGTGGTGAGGTCATCTCTGGTGGTGAGGTCATTCTCTGGTGGTGAGGTCATGGGTTGGTGATGAGGTCATCAGCTGGTGGTGAGGTCATCGGCTGGTGGTGAGGTCATTCTCTGGTGGTGAGGTCATTCTCTGGTGGTGAGGTCATCAGCTGGTGGTGAGGTCATCGGCTGGTGGTGAGGTCATTCTCTGGTGGTGAGGTCATGGGTTGGTGATGAGGTCATCAGCTGGTGGTGAGGTCATCGGCTGGTGGTGAGGTCATTCTCTGGTGGTGAGGTCATGGGTTGGTGATGAGGTCATTCTCTGGTGGTGAGGTCATTCTCTGGTGGTGAGGTCATTCTCTGGTGGTGAGGTCATCAGCTGGTGGTGAGGTCATCGGCTGGTGGTGAGGTCATCGGCTGGTGGTGAGGTCATCGCTGGTGGTGAGGTCATTCTCTGGTGGTGAGGTCATCGGCTGGTGCTGAGGTCATCGGCTGGTGCTGAGGTCATTCTCTGGTGGTGAGGTCATCGGCTGGTGCTGAGGTCATCGGCTGGTGCTGAGGTCATCGGCTGGTGGTGAGGTCATTCTCTGGTGGTGAGGTCATCGGCTGGTGGTGAGGTCATCGGCTGGTGGTGAGGTCATCGGCTGGTGGTGAGGTCATTCTCTGGTGGTGAGGTCATCGGCTGGTGGTGAGGTCATCGGCTGGTGGTGAGGTCATCGGCTGGTGCTGAGGTCATCGGCTGGTGCTGAGGTCATCGGCTGGTGCTGAGGTCATCGGCTGGTGGTGAGGTCATTCTCTGGTGGTGAGGTCATTCTCTGGTGGTGAGGTCATTGGCTGGTGCTGAGGTCATCGGCTGGTGCTGAGGTCATCGGCTGGTGGTGAGGTCATTCTCTGGTGGTGAGGTCATTCTCTGGTGGTGAGGTCATCGGCTGCTGGTGAGGTCATCAGCTGGTGGTGAGGTCATCGGCTGGTGGTGAGGTCATTCTCTGGTGGTGAGGTCATCAGCTGGTGGTGAGGTCATTCTCTGGTGGTGAGGTCATCGGCTCTTATGGGCCACCCGGTCTGCCGTTGTGCCGATGGTGCCTTCAGGACCACCGCACCATGAGAAATCAAGGAGACGAGAAGGTTCAGAGTATGAACATAACCGGTCACAACCGGTCACTTCCTGCTGACAGGTCCTGGTGAGCAGGTGGCGCTCCACGTGGCTGCGGCCGTCACCAGGGTGCGGTTGGTACGTGCACACTAGTCCCGTCAACGGTTGCATTAGCGCTAGCTGTTGCAGCAGCTATGTTGTCATGTCTGTCTTCGCCCTGACGTCTTCCATCCTTCTGATGAGTATGAAACTTTCTCCTGTAAATATTTCCTCTTCTCTCAGATCCTTGACCTTTGACCTTCGTCATGATTACCTGATACTGTTTATAGCATTATACATACAGTTTTATCAACCTTGAGTTAGTTTCCAGTTCATATGCCCTTGTAGGGCGTCCCCCTTTGAAAGGGGGTGTCTTGTTGGAGCAGGGCTGGTGGGTGGGACAGCGGACGCTGATCACAGGAGGAAATGGAAAGTTCCTCTGAGGGCCGGCTGTTGTCAGCGTGATGGTGTGTGGTGAGGCAGGATTTCCCCTCTGGAACAAAGCAAGTGTGGAGCTTCTGTGGACTAAAATAGCCTGCAGGCTGCTGGAGACCTCTGCTCGGAGAAATTGAGGCCCAGGCTGTCGTGCTAAAGACAGGCGCTACTGAAGACCAAGCTAATGTGCAGCGACGCTCGCTCTCTTTCTACTCGCATCGCCCTGTCTCCTGCTAACGAATGTTGCGCTCTCATTAGCGTTTCCCTCACCATCACGCCAGTCCGCGACGCCACGGGCTCGTGGATGCACAGACAGGTGCACTTAAGTTACAGATGGGAGAGTACTCAGAGTACTGCGGGGTTTCCCCCAGGATCACTGGGCCGACCCCTGACCCCTGACCCCTGACACCAGAATGGTGTGCCCCTCCCTCTCGGCTATTTATAGCTGGTGTCACTCAGACTGGGTGGCGTCTAAATATCAGTTATTCTAATGACTGATTGCTTTAGTCTTTCTTTTATTTATATCATTTACAATGATTCTCTCCGTTAGTGTAACGATTGATAAGATGAATTAAGATAATTGATAAATAAGTTGTTTGCTGTAGAAAACTCTAAAAAGTAGAAAATTGAACATGAAATGCCTCCATCATCTTCATCAACCCACATTCTCCTCCTCATCACAGTTACACCTGTCAGGGGTAAGGTGGGGCTACACCTGCCATACACCTGTCAGGGGTAAGGTGGGGCTACACCTGCCATACACCTGTCAGGAGTAAGGTGGGGCTACACCTGTCAGGAGTAAGGTGGGGCTACACCTGCCAGGAGTAAGGTGGGGCTACACCTGCCATACACCTGTCAGGGGTAAGGTGGGGCTACACCTGCCATACACCTGTCAGGGGTAAGGTGGGACTACACCTGCCATACCCTGTCAGGAGTAAGGTGGGGCTACACCTGCCATACACCTGTCAGGGGTAAGGTGGGACTACACCTGCCATACACCTGTCAGGGGTAAGGTGGGGCTACACCTGCCATACACCTGTCAGGGGTAAGGTGGGACTACACCTGCCATACACCTGTCAGGGGTAAGGTGGGGCTACACCTGCCATACACCTGTCAGGAGTAAGGTGGGGCTACATCTGTCAGGAGTAAGGTGGGACTACACCTGCCATACACCTGTCAGGAGTAAGGTGGGGCTCAGGTAAGCTCTAACAAGGCTCCTGTGTGTGTTTCAGATGTCCACGGTCCTCCAGCTTATCACTTCTCCTGTGGTCAAAGGTCATACAGCAACTCTGGAAGCTGGGAGAGGAAGTTCTGCATCCTGACTGACAGTCAGCTGATCCTGGTCAGCAAGGACGAAGAGGTCATTTCATCTCTGACCTCATCAGTGATCAGAAGTAGCTTTAGTCAAAGATGCACACCTCTAATTTTCAGAATAACAACATAAATTTTAAAGGTGTAGATTATCAGTCATCCTTATTTTTACACTTTATGTGTAATTATTCACGTAACAACATTTACATTTCTGACCTTTATCGTTCAGCGTTTCTGATACATTCATCAACAGAAATCCTGAAGAGTGTGTGCTACGCGCTCGCTTGCTAACGGAGAAGAGAAAGCCAGGATGTCACATATTACAGTCACTCTACAAAGGGAAGAGGAGGCCGAA